>NC_141021.1:49040000-49170000 GCF_052040795.2 Danio rerio | reverse complement strand
ACTAATACTCAAATGGACCATCAAAATGAAGTGTAACCCAATTGTCTCTCATTGTAAAGACAGACACAGCTGAATCATTCTCTAAAACATGTTTCACTCCCTCTCATGTCGTTTTCCAAAAATTAGATTTTTTTAATGTACCAAATTCTGCTATTGCTGTTTTCTGTTTATTTTATAAGGGTTTTAGACGCCATTGTGTGTTATCTATTAAACACTCTGGAAATGATAAAGAAATGCCTTTAGGTTATTTTTTTAAAACCCCATGATAATGACAGCAATTACTCTAATGATAAGATAATCATCTTAGTTTAAATTGATCTGTATCATTGCAATATTTTTCATGATGCAGTTCTGACGGTGGATGTTTCAGTGTCCGCAGTGTTCACCTTGTGTTTTCGATGCTATCTGTTTGTTCAAAATTGAGGAAATGGTTAGCGAGGGACAGAACCACCCCTCCCTGTGTCTTGCTGAGTGTTTACATGCATGTGTGTGCGTGCTAGTGTGTGTGTGTGGGTTGACTGTTGGTCCGTATGGCAGAAGAGTGGCACTGAGAAATGTAATTAAACTAACCCACCCCCTCCCCTCCCATCACTATCTCAATATCTGTCCATCTCCCATTTTCTTTCTCCTGATGTCCAGTGTCTCTTAGTGTTCTGCCACTGTCCTGTCTTCTTTTCAATTGTTGTTTTTTTTTTTAACCTAATTTCATTAGACAAAAACAGTTAAATAGTTGAAAATGGTGTGATTTTACTCTCTTGTTTCAAATGTATTTAAAAAAATCTGGGGAAAAAAGTGTGATGAAAGTCAGCAAAGTCCATTGTTTCTGTTAAATAAATACAGTTGAAATAGACATTTAAGAAATGTTTTCTTCTTTATGTCCATACAATGAAAGACTGAATGTTTCTGTTTTGGACCCCATTCACTTTCATTATAAAGAAAAACAGCTGAAACATTCCCCTAAATATCTTCTTTTGTGTTTTACCCACCCTCACGGTGTTCCAACGATATTTAGATTTTTTTTTTTACAATGCAAGTGAATGTTGTGGCCCCTAATGTCTTTCCAGTATGGAAATATAATTAGACAAATATTCTTCTGGTGACGCGGTGGTGCAGTGGGTAGCACGTTTGCCTCACAGCAAAAAGGTCGCTGATATGAGCCTTGGCTGGATCAGTTGGCATTTCTTTTTGGAGTTTGCATGTTCTCCCTGCGCTCACGTGAGTTTCCTGTCGGATGCTTTGGTTTCTCCCACAAGTCCAAAGACATGCAGTATAGGTGAACTGAAAAAACTAAATTGGGCATAGTCTATGAGTGTGTGTGTGAATGTGTGTGTATGGGTGTTTCCCAGTGATGGGTTGTGGCTAGAGGGGTATCCGCTGCATAAAACATATGCTGGATAAGTTGGCAGTTCATTCCGCTGTGGCGACCCCAGATTAATAAAGGGACTAAGCCGAAAATAAAATGAATGAACAAACCTTCTTCTGAATATCTTATCCTCTTTGTTGTGTTATTTACTCAATCTCATGTTATTTCGAAGATCTATCAAAAACAAAACAAAACTGAGCATTCACTGAAAAGTCACAGGAGTCCGGTAATGTTTTGGACCCTGTTGACTTTCATCATACAGACAAACAGTTTAAACATTCTACAAAGTATCTTTGAATATCTAGTGAATTTTTTCTTAAATCAAGATAAATAATCAGCCAATGGGGTAAGCAAAATAATCTTATCACAAATCGAAAAACAAGATTATTTTGCTTACCCCATTGGCTGATTATTTATCTTGATTTAAGGAAAAATTCACTTCATTTTGGCATATTATTTCTTAAAACAAGATCATATGTTTTGCTTGTCTAGAAAATGCTTCTTGATTTAAGAATTTTTAGATATTTGGACTAGAAACAAGACAAAAAAATCTAAGTAAGAAAAGCATTTTTTTTTCAGTGCAGACAAACATTCTTCCAAATATCTTATACTGTCTGTCATGTTGTTTATTTACTCAATCTTTATTTCAAAGATCTATAAAAAAAAAGAAAAAACGGTCCATTCGATGAAAGTCACAGGCAACCCATACTGTTTTGGACTCCATTGACTTTAATTATAAAGACAAACAGTTGAAACATTCTCTAAAATATCTTCTTTTGTGTTTTACACACTCTTATGTTGTTCCAACGATATTTCGATTTTTTTTCTACAATAAAACTGAATGTTTTGGACCCTAATGTCATTCTTTGAATATCTTATACTGTCCTTTGTGTTGTTTATTTACGCAATCTCATGTTATTTCAAAGATCTATTTTTAAAAAACGGTCCATTCGATGAAAGTCACAGGAGTCCCATATTGTTTTGGACCCCATTGACTTTCATTATATAAACAATAACACTCTTCAAGATCTCCTCTTTTGTGTTTCCCATAAAAAGAAACCATAGCCCTACGTTTGAAGGAGGGACTTGGCGATGAACTCGTTGAACTTGGCCACTGAGCAGCCACCCAGAACACCCTAGCAACCGCATGCCAACACACTCCAAAACACCAAAAAAAAAAAACACCTTTACACCTGTCCAGCAAAACACTAGCACCCATCCCGAACACTACAGCTCTGTGTTAGCCACTTTTGTACATGCAGGCACTAGTTCTCTTCCATTGTTGTCTTCTTTGTCCATTTCTTCTATCCCTCGCTCGCTTTATCTGTCATTCTGGCACGGATGAGCGAAGCAGCACCTTCTCTGTTAGAGCAAGAGAGAGGGATGCAGGGAAGGAGGGTGTGAGGGGGGGTAGTGATGACACTGCATGGTGAAGTCATACTCCATGACATCATCCTCTGGATCCGAGCCAGGAGAGCCAGCTCTCTCTCTCTCTCTCTCTCTCTTTCTCTCTCATCCTCAATCTCATTCTCCCGCTTTACACGCTCTTTCAGGAGGAGCAGGAGTAAAACTCTAGGAGCCTTTTGTTCCCACAATCCCCCACCCAGCACAAGCAGCAGCCCCCTCCCTTCAGCAGTCCGTCTCTGTCTCCCCGACTCTGTCTGTCTGTCCGTCTCTTGTAGAGCCTCAGGGTTTGTGCTTGTAGATGAGTTCTGGCTGCAGCACGATCGATACAAAACACGGCAAGTTGTGTGTCCCTGGTTCCCCTCCGTCTGCACACACAAACGCACTCCGTTCGTTTACTACTCGCTTTTGTGCAACATGTGGTTTAGTGCTCAACGGCTTGAGAGGTGCTGAAGTTCTTGCACATAGACTTTCTTTGTTCGTCTCCATGAAATCAAAACGACCGACATTACTTATTATTGGTTAGCACTGTCGCCTCACTCCAAGAAAGATGTTGGTTCAGGTCCCGGCTGGGTCAGTTGGCATTTCTGTGTAGAGTTTGCATGCTCTCCCTGTATTTGCTTGGGTTTTCTTCGGGTGACCTGGTTTCCCCCACAGTCCAAATACAAACGCTATAGGTGAATTGAATAGACTAAGTTGTCCATAGTGCATGAGTGTGTCTGTGTGTGTCTGTGTGTGTGTGTGTGTGTCTGTGTGTGTGTGCTGCTTAACACATATGCTGGAATAGTTGGGGGTTCATTCCGCTGTGGTGACCTCAGAAGCTGAAGAAAAATGAATGAATGAATGAATGAATGAACATGCTTAGTAGTAAGAGTGGGACAACCTGTCAATCACACAAGCTGTAAAAGAGCACACTGGTTGGTTAGCAGGGGTAAAAGCTACTTTCTCTCCGTTGGGAAACTCTTTGGTAACAATGACTGGTCAACTTTCAAAAATGAAGGCTGAAATGTTGTGCGCTCTGAGATTTTTATCTCGTTAACTGTAACTACAACTATAACTGCAGAATTTTTGCAGAAAAGATGCACTGCCTGTGCTGTAATGCAGAAAATTTACAGAAAGTAAAAGAATACAGAAAGTCTTGTTTGTTTTATTTCGGCTAGAATAAAAGCAGTTTAAAATTTTTTTGTAAGCCATTTTAAGGTCAAAAGTATTAGCCCCTTTAAGCTATATTTATTTTCGATAGTCTAAACTAGAGAACAAACCACCGTTGTACAATAACTTGCCTAATTAACCTAATTAACCTAGTTAAGCCTTTAAATGTCACATTAAGGTGTATAGAAGTGTCTTAAAAAATATCCAGTGAAATATTTACTATCATGATGGCAAAGATAAAATAAATCAGTTATTGGAAATTAGCTATTAAAACTATTATGTTTAGAAAAATAAACAGGGGGGCTAATAATTCTGACTTCAAGTGTGTGCGTGCATGCCTGCGTGTGTGTGTGTGTAAACCGTATATTGTATTGCTCTCACCCCACCCCGCTCCTAAACCCAACCATCACAGGAGACTGTGTGCAGCTTTACTCTCTGATTAAACTCATTCTGTAGGATTTATACGCATTTTGAGAAATGAGGACGTCACCAATGTCCTCATATTTCACCTCCTTTTTGTAATACCTGTGTCATACACATGTCATTATACAGATGTGTGTCCTGATATGTCACAAAAACACACACACACTCACACACACACACACACACACACACAATTATTTTGCTTTTAACTGAAGTATGTTGTGATCCACCTCCTCATTGGTTGGTTTGGTCCATAGGTTTATTGTGCACTATATCTTTATCTGCCTGCTCTACCAAATGTTTGACCATGTTTTGACCGTTTTAAATAATGACTGTTAAAATATTTAATGGAATACTTCAAAAAATAAAGATGATTTTGTATTCAAAAATGTTTTTATTTAGATTGTTTTTAAAGAAATTGTTCTAACACTTACTATTTTTCCGATGTTTTCATAGTATATGTATTAAGTCTGATACTTTTACCATAAACCATCCACCATTTGGTAGAGGTTGTTGTTTTAGGAATAAAAATATTGGGGCAGTTAATAGTGCGGCAGTTAAAGGGTTTTCTTCCCTTTCTTTAAAAAAAAATCCCTATGGGAAAAATACTTCTGATACCACCGCTGATCAGAAAGTAAACAGAACTAATGCACTCTGTGTCAAAACAAGTTTCTGCCTTAAAAGTTGTGTTCAGCTGGTTCTAAATTGTCCAAAATACATGAGTCTGTATGAAGATTTTTGGCATATTTTGTTCAGGCAGTCGTTTAATATGCACCCACTTAAAACAACCGCACACCTCTTCTAAACAAGCTGCTCAATTTGTGTTTGCAGCATGAATGGTGAAAGGCAAATTGCTAACCTAAAATTAGCAAATGTGCCTGTATATGATGAATGTCCCAGCAAAAAGCTAAAGTTAGATGGCTGTTAGAAGGTCCATATGTGAACAAAATGACATGTAGATTAGTATGTATATAATCAATATTTGAACTGATATACGTATGTAGTTTTTCAGTTATGTTTCAGTGATTGTCTTGATTCTTGTGTGGTCATTGCCAGTAGTTGTATTTGGTCTCAATTTCCATTTCTTTCCTTTACTAGTTTGTAATGTGTGATCATGTTAAATAACTTTATGCAAAAGCAAGAAAGAATTTATGTAATCGATTTACTGATAAAACAATTGAAAACCTTACTGATACAAAATTGTGTTTTGTTAACTTTGTTTATTATGCACAATAATAGTAAATAAAAACTACACTCACCGGCCACTTTATTAGGTATACTGTCCAACTGCTGGTTAATGCAAATTTCTAGTCAGCCAATCACACGGCAGCAACTCAATGTATTTAGGCATGTAGACATGGTCAAGACGATCTGCTGCAGTTCAAACCGAGCATCAGAATGGGGAAGAAAGGTGATTTAAGTGACATGATGCCAGACGGGCTGGTCTGAGTATTTCAGAAACTGTTAATCTACTGGGATTTTCATGCACAACCATCTCTAGGGTTTACAGAGAATAGTCAGAAAAAGAGAAAATATCCAGTGAGTGGCTGTTCTGTTGGAGCAAATATCTTGTTGATGCCAGAGGTCAGGGGAGAATGGCCAGACTGGTTCCAGCTGATAGAAGGCCAACAGTAACTGAAATAACCACTCGTTACAATCCAGGTCTGCAGAAGAGCATCTCTGAACGCACAACATGTCAAACCTTGAGGCTACAGCAGCAGAAGACCACACTGTGTGCCACTCCTGTCAGCTAAGAACAGAAAACTGAGGCTACAATTCACACACCAAAATTTGACCATATTAAATTGGAAAACGTTGCCTGGTCTGACGAATCTCAATTTCTGCTGTGACATTCAGATGGTCGGGTCAGATTTTGACATCAACAACATGAAAGCATGGATCCATCCTGCCTTGTATCAATGGTTCAGGCTGGTGGTGCAGGTGTAATGGTGTAGTGGATATTTTCTTGGCACAATTTGGGCCCATTAGTACCAATTGAACTTTGTGTCAACACCACAGCCTACCTGAGTATTGCTGCTGACCATGTCCATCCCTTTATGACCATAGTGTACTCCTTATCTCATTGCTACTTCCAGGAGGATAACGCGCCATGTCATAAAGTGTGAATTATCTCAGACTGGTTTCTTGAACATCACAATGAGTTCACTGTACTCAAATGGCCTCCACAGTCACCTGAGCTCAATCTAATAGAGCATCTTTGGGATGTGGTGAAGCAGGAGATTCACATCACAGATGTGCAGCCGACAAACCTGCAGCAACTGTGTGATGCTATCATGTCAATATGGATCAAAATCTCTGAGGAATATTTTCAGTATCTTGTTGAATCTATTCCATGAAGGATTAAGGCAGTTCTGAAGGCAAAATGGGGTCCAACCCGGTACTGGTACGGTGGAAGTGGCTGGTGAGTGTATATGTGTGTGTGTGTGTGTGTGTGTGTGTGTGTGTGTGTGTGTGTGTGTGTGTGTGTGTGTATATATAATCACTTTTTTAAAGGTGGTTATTTATTTAACCCAATGGTTGAGTTAAAAATAGTTGGTGTTGTTTTGTTGGGTTATTTATTTAATAACTCAGCCAGGTGGGTTAAAAATTTAGAAATTCAATGTCAACTAATCCAACTGACACAAACTTTTTCTTTCCAGAAAATCTTTAGAAGTATAATATTGCTCTTTTAAGGCAGGGAAAGAAAGATATCCTTAGTCCTCACATGTGCTCTCACATATGGTATCCAACCGAGTTCAAATATTCCCCAGAATCTTTTAATAAATAATCAACAATTAACATTAAAAATGCAAAAATAATTGGTTACTTTTACTGTATCTTACAAAAAGGTTTAATGGGGAGTTTTCTGTTGATATATTGTTTCATTTAAATATGCCGTAATCGATTTCCATCGTCAGCGACTGAGGACTTTTCTATAGACTCACAGAGCTCCTATCTGTCAAAGAAACATAAATACATTTTCATTACACTTATTTTACTCCTCTATATAAACATTTTATCCACGATACTGACAATAATAATGTGTAGCGGTTCCTTTAAATTTATGTTTGTTTTCTTTCTGTGACCTGCCTCTCATAAATTTGACTTAATGAGCAGCGTGTTCACAATATGAGAGCAGGGATCATGCTGTCAAACCTGTTCCTCTGAATCTTGCAGAACCAGATCACCAAGCGCTCTTCCACCACAGAGACCTGCTGTGACGATGGTCTCTATAGCAAAACAGTCACCAGGTGCCGCTTCTGCTGCTTCATGTGCTGGCGTCAAGCCTGCGAAACAACACCAACTCCCAAAAAGTTTTGTGTAATGAAAAGAAATCAGGAGTTTGACATTTGTTAATTCTCATTTCACTTGTAGTTTTAAGAGTATAAAGCTTTTTTTTTTACAGTGTGTAATTTTAAATAGTTACTGGTTTCCCAACATTTTTCTAAATATTCTCTTTTGTGTTTAACAGAAGTAAGAAACTTCAGGAGGTTGAAAACAAGTGAAGGGTGAGTAAATAGTGACAGAAGTCAGTTTGGGGTGAACTATCCTTTTAAATCCATAGTAGAAAGAAAACACTATGAAAGTCAATGGTTACAGGTTTTCCAACATTTTTCTAAGTATCTTCTTTTGTGTTTAACAGAATAAAGAAACTCAAGGAAGGTTTGAACAAGTGAAGGGTGAGTAAATTATGACACTGATCAATTTGGGGTGAACTATCCATTTAAATCCATAGTAGAAAAAACACTGAAAGTCAAATGGTTACAAGTTTTCCAACATTTTACTAAGTATCTTTTTTGTGTTTAACAGAAGAAAGACACTTAAGTTGGGTTTAAACAATTGAAGGATGAGTAAATAATGACAGAATATTCAATTTGGGGTGGACTATCCCTTTAAATCAATAGGAAAAAACACTATGAAAGTCAATGGTTACAGGTTTTTTAACATTTTTCTAAGTTTCTTCTTTGTTTAACAGAAGAAAGAAACTTAAGTAGGGTTTAAACAAATGAAAGGTGAGTAAATAATCACAATGTTTAATTTGGGGTGAAAAATCTTTTTAAATCTACAGTAGAAAAAAACACTGAAACTCAATGGTCACAGGTTTTCAAACATGTTTCTAAGTATCTTTTTTTGTATTAACAGAAGTAAGAAATTCAAGAAGGGTTTAAACAAGTGAAGGGAGAGTAAATTATGACAGAATGTTCAATACGGTGTAAACTATCCCTTTAAATGCATAGCAGAAATAAACACAAAGTCAATAGTTACAGGTTTTTCAACATTTTTCTAAGTGTCTACTTTGTGTTTAACAGAAGAAAGAAACTCAAGTAGGGTTTAAACAAGTGTAGGGTGAGTTAATATTGACAGAATGTTAAATTGGGGGTGAACAATCTCTTTAAATCCATAGTAGAAAAAAAACACTGAAAGTCAATGGTTACAGGTTTTCCAACATATTTCTAAGTGTCTACTTTTGTGTTTAACAGAAGAAAGAAATTCAAGTAGGGTTTAAACAAGCGAAGGGTAAATAAATAATGACAGAATGTTAAATTGGGGATGAACTATCCCTGTGAATGCTTTACTATGTTGAGCATGCTAAAAAAGTAAACTCATTCGTCTGTCCTCCTTGTGTAAATCTTTGTTTACGCGTCACTAATATGAAAACGGACATTCTGATTGGATGAGCAGAAGTCTCGCATGTTATTATAGACCTAAAATGTTCCTCGTAACGTGGACCTGGCCTGACTGGACCTCGCCACGGTACAAACTCTCACAAACCTGTAATTTAGTTCCAAATCGTCCGGCTGCTCGCTGCTCATATAATGATAGAGAGAAAGAGAGAACAAGCTCAATGTGTCGCATTTAAAAAGTACAGCCAAGATCTGAATAACATCACATGGATTCACTCATCAATAAAGCTCTTGTTAACTGCTCTGAAACATCATATAAGTCAAACGCTGAACAGCGGTAATGAGACGGTTATGAGACAGGATTACGTAAGGCACAAACCCACATGTGCTTATGCTCAGGAAACAGAGAGCATTTGCAATCAATACAGGCGTGTACACTTTATACATTGACCAGAAAATGCTCATTTGATGCATATGAAGCCTGTAAATATTAATTTAGTCTAGAAATGTGTATAGCAGATGTTAAAAATAAGCAAACATATGTCTATTATTGCATATTAGAGCACATCGATAAATGTGTTCATGTTTAATACTAATGTAAATTTAATTTAATAATTCATGATCATAATTATAACAAATAGTCATGATTTATTAGTATTTAGTAGCACTCGTTGAGGTGCATTTATACATATGTTTTATCCAAATATTTAATTCAATTAGTTTTATACATATTTTAATAAAAATTCACAAAGCCATAAATGCACATTATTGTTAGTACTCATACTTAGAGTTTAATGTACATTGCCTGTAAAAAAGTCTTGTCGTTAATCCCAGTTGTAAGAGCAACAAATAATAACTTGACTTCTGGATGATCATTTGGAGAAGTGGCAGAAGGTCGATTTTTCAGATGAATCATCTTTTGAACTGCATCACAATTATCACAAATACTGTAGAAGACCTGTTGGAACCCGCATGGACCCAAGATTCTCACAAAAATAAGTCACGTTTGGTGAAGGAAAAATCATGGTTTGGGGTTACATTCAGTGTGGAGGCGTGTGAAAGATCTGCAGAGTTTATGCCAACATCAACAGCCTGAGGTATCAAGACATTTGTGCTGCCCATTACATTATAAACCACAGGAGAGGGCAAGTTATTCAGCAGGATGGCGCTTCTTCTCATACTTCAGCCTCCACATCAAAGTTCCTGAAAGCAAAGTAGGTCAAGGTGCTCCAGAATTGGCCAGCCCAGTCACCAGTAATGAACATTATTGAGCATGTCTGGGGTAAGATGGACGTGGAGGCATTGTAGATTAATTCAAAGAATCTTGATGAACTCTGGGAGTCCTGCAAGAACACTTTCTTTGCCATTCCAGATGACTTTATTAATACGTTATTTGAGTCATTGCAGAGATACATGGATGCAGTCCTCCAAGCTCATGGCAGTCATATACAATATTAACTCTTTTTCCATTGCACCATGACTTTATATTCTATACTGTACATTATTTCGGTTAAATGACAAGACTTTTGTCTAAGCAAAGTCAGACCTTACTGTCCTAATTATTAAGTAAAAATCAAGGCATGATCATATTTTATTTTGGTCAAATAAGCGTAATCTAGAGGCCTTTGCCTTTCATATAAGCAACTTCTGATACCAAATGATCAACCAGAAGTCAAGTTATAATTTATTATTTCTAAAACTTGGATAAGCGACAAGGCTTTTGTCAGGTAGTGTATTCATTGTAATTTCTGTGTAAAATAATAAGCAAAATTATTGCTGTTACTGTTATTATTACTATTATTATTATTATTATGCTTTAGTCCATTAGTGTATTAATAGTTCACATTTGAACTGTGAGTCATTCTTGATGGTGAGTCAGAAAATGTGATACGCATGAAATATGCAAGGGCAAAAGGGCCTCCTTTAACTTTTTTTGCTGTTTCACATAAATGTGGATGAATCAGTGATGTAGAAAATATCATTCGTTTATTTATTTTTCACTAATGCTTTGTCAAATGGAACTTCATGGAAAAATCCAGCAGTTGAACATTCTTTGAAAGAGACAAAAAAATTGTTTGTGTGTGTGTGTGTGTGTGTGTGTGTGTGTGTTTGTGTGTGTTTGTGTGTGTGTGTTTGTGTGTGTGTGTGTGTGTGTGTGTGTGTGTGTGTGTGTGTGTGTGTGTGTGTGTGTGTGTGTGTGTGTGTGAGTCATTATTGATTGTGACTCACGGGTGCAGTACTTTTAGATAAAGAGCTTTCAAAAACACACATACGCAGGACACATTTAACAACTATAAATCATATTATATTATATTATATTATATTATATATAAATATTTAACACAATAAAATTGCAAGAGTTCTTCATCTATATCTTGCATTTTTATAGTCAGGTTTTTTTTTTTCTTGTCTATTTTTTATTCATTTACTGACGACGTGATGTGTTTCTACGACTCCATTCACAGCTTATCTCTTTGTTTTGCTTCATTTCAGCGTTTGAACCGATCCTGTGAATGTCCAGATCTGCAGTTTTGATGTGTTGGATGCGTGTGGGAGGAAAGGCAGCGGGGTGTGCGTGTGACCAGCTGAAGTGTGTGTATCTGAAACGCTGGGTGAGTACAAAGGGACATTTACGCCTGTGTCCACTGAACAAAGCCGAGCGTTCAGTCTGGAGGGCTCCATCATCCCCTCAGCACCTCACTCTTTCTGTCCGATTTTTGCACACTCACTTTCTCCTCTTCTACTTAAATCAGTAATGTTGGTTTGCCACAGAAAGCCATGCAGCCTCATGGTACAGCTGTACACATATTAATGCAGTTGTGCGAAACTGCTTAAGTTATCAGGGTCACACTTTACAATAAGGTTCATTAGTTAATGTTAATAAATGCATTTACTAACACGAACAAACAAAGAACAATACATTTACTACAGTATTTGTTTATGTTAGTTAACGTTAGTTAATGAAAATACAGTAGTTCATTGTTAGTTCATGTTAACTCATGGTCCATTAACTAATGTTAACAAGCATGGAGTTGGATGTTAATAATGCATTAATAAATGTTCAATTATGATTAATAAATGCTGTACATGTGTTGTTCATGATTAGTTCATGTTAGTAAATGCATTATGGACCTTATTGTAAAGTGTTACCGTTATCAGGATATTGCTGGTTTGGAAAGCAAAGGTTAAAATTGTTTTGAAACTATTACAAATTCAAATTTATTTATCACATACATAATATGATACGCAGTAAAATGCCTACACAAATACTCGTGACTTGAAAATAATAACAACAATAACAATAATAACGATAATCTGAATTATGGAGAAATAGAAGAGATGCAATAGAAAATATTTGAGTGAATTACAAATTATGCTCCTGTATTTATGGCATGTGCCCTGAATAAAAAAAGCTTTTACATCAGCATTTACTGAAATTTACAACAACAAAAAATCATAGAAACACCACATTAATGCATTTATAAATTATATTTAAAAATGTAAATGGTTGTTGTGCTTTTTGTAACAGAATTCCGCAGTTT
This sequence comes from Danio rerio, assembly GCF_052040795.2. Classification (NCBI taxonomy): domain Eukaryota; kingdom Metazoa; phylum Chordata; class Actinopteri; order Cypriniformes; family Danionidae; genus Danio; species Danio rerio. The sequence continues at coordinate 49,157,491 of NC_141021.1, read as the reverse complement.
AACATTGTTTACTTTCTTTTTTTAAATTAGGGACAAGTTTTTTTTTCAACATTATACAGTGTATGCGGAAAGTCTTCATAGCACTTCATTTTTTCCACTTTTTTTATGTTACAGCCTTATTCCAAAATGGATTAAATTAATTTATTTCCTCAAAATTCTACACACAATACCCCATAATGACAATGTGAAAAAAGATTTATTGAAATTGTTGCAAATTTATTAAAAAAACAAAAAACCTGAAAAATCACATGTCCATAAGTATTCACAGCCTTTGCTCAATACTTTGTTGATGCACCTTTAGGAAGATAGATAGATAGATAGATAGATAGATAGATAGACAGACAGACAGACAGACAGACAGACAGACAGACAGACAGACAGACAGACAGACAGACAGACAGACAGACAGGCAGGCAGATCGACAGATCGATCGATCGATATGTAGGTAGAGTTTTTTTCACTTCAAACAGGTTCATCATTGGCCACTAAGACAGTCTCATGTGTTTCAGAATCTGATCTGGAGTCTGCTCGCTGCATTTGTCCAGGCAGAAGCAAACTCTGAGTCAGCGTTTGTGTTTGTCTGAGGTGGTCTCTCTGATTTTACCCACTGTCCTCCACATGGCTGTGCTGTGGGCTGCTGTTAGCATCAGTACCATGCTGACCCTCGATTATCCGGCATCTGCATGTGACCGATCACTCCTGATCAGGAGACTCTCATCAACAGTGGGAAAGACCAGCACATTTAACTCCCTTACAGAAAAAACACCACTGACCATAGATGTACTGCTGTGATCTCAGAACCTGCTGCAGCTGTGGGAATTACATGTGACAATGTTAAGCATAATGTGACCCAAAATGCCTATTCTGTTATGAATTAACGCTGTTATTACTATTTAACGATCATCATAACCACTTTAATTCCTTAAGAGTTTCAATATTTTGACTTTTAAAAAAAACGTGTGTACATTTATATATAGTGTTCAGCGTAATTGAGTATACACAATTTTAAAAATGAATATTTTATTAATTTTTAATTTAATAAAGGCTGTGTATTTTGGTGCATTTAAACAAAATAATTTATTAAACAAATAGATTTATTAAAATAATATTTTAGTCATCAAACATATTAGGAAAATTGAAGGATAATAAACTTAAATTCAAGCAAAATATTGCCCAAAAACATTTTTACAACCTACAAAATTTCAACAATTTTTTTTCATTTCTTTGCTTCTCTTCATTTTACTCTTTAAAATTTGTGTTTATTATTTTTCTATAACATAAATTTGGGTGTACTAGTTTGTGGACCGTTATCGTAGGTTATTTTGTTAGATAAGCTCCCCATTTGGCTTTAATGCTGACTGATCTAATGTATATGCACAAATATAATATTGTAGAGCTTCCTATTATAAAGATGAATTTAAAAAAGAGATTAGTGAGGGATGTACTTATATATGCTGAGCACTGTAAATTATCTTTGCAACAAATTACAAAAAAACAAATTACCGTTTGTGCGGGGTGCTGCTAATGCAGCGTCTATGGTGGCAGGACAGTACATTTGACCTGTACTTAATCTGTCTATTTGACCACTAGTCTAGTTTTGGGCTATTCTTGATGTCTATTAGATTTTCACTGACAGCCCAAGTTTAGCATTGTTTTAGCCAAGCTGTCTACTTTTTAGATGTCTATTAGACGTCTATTAAACACAAAATTGTTTTCTGGGTGTTCTCCCCACAATCGCATAGGTTTCCTCCGGGTGCTCCGGTTTCCCCCACTGTCCAAAGAAATGCTCCATAGCTGAGTTGAATAAACTAAATTGGCTGTAGTGTATGAGTGTGTGTGTGAATGTATGAATATTTCCCAGTACTGGGCTGCGGGCAGAATGGCATTCTTTGCGCAAAATATATGCCGGAATTGTTGGTAGTTTATTCCACTGTGGCAACGCCTGATAAATAGGGCACTAAGCTGAAGGAAAATGAATGGTCAGTGTTAATTTTGTCAAGGAAAATGGCTCCCTTAACATGACTAAATGTGCATTCTCTGATCCTCTCAGCTAATGATTGAACAGCGTATTGCAGTATTATAATAAAAAATAATGTTGGTTAGCTTTTTTCTTCTTGACTATTAGACTATTTTTATTCATCAGATGAGCAGATCAGATCGCTAGTCACATTACTAGCACAGAGGACCTGTCAGGCTTCTGTTTATGTCAAGCTATAAGCAACAAACATTTCCCCCCTTATTTTCACTGATGAAATTAACACTGATGCTATTAATCTAATACTGCACTTTTGTTTATCATCATACTATGGCCAAGTGGTTTTATTTAAAGACTTTTAAGGTCATTGTAGTGCTTTGTACTGTAACATCTCTGTAGTGAAATCACTAGTAGCCCACAGAGGCCCTTCAAGTGCTGTTATAAAGAGACAGGTTATAGAATAAATGCCCTTTGACCTTATTCCTATACAGTGGTTGTTTTGCTGTAACAGCAAGCAGGCGAACTCAGAGGTTCCGCCACTATAATTATCTCTCTCTTATGTTGTGTGCTGGAGTGGGTTGCAGGCTGATGGAGGGTGATTCAGTCTGAACTGAATGACTGCTCTAACAGAACGGCACCAGTGACCTTATGGAAGCATCATCATCTCACCCTGTGGCCATCTGGTAGTGTGATCCTCTCTCTCAAACACACACACACATCCACCTCTCTCTCGAATGCATGCACGCTTACACACTCTTACACAAACACAGTCCTAAACGTGAGCTCATATACATGAGCAAGAACAAAAACACATGCTTACACACTGGTTCTCTCTTTCCCACTTGTAGACATGTGCATGCGCTTACTGTAGATGAGTGTACAAGACCAAAGAATTATTTTATATTTATAAGAATTATTTCATTTTTATTAGTATATCATTTTTATAAAATGTATCAAAACGTTTATATGCTTGAATGAATCCTGAATAATATAATACAGAATACTGAATGGCAGATGTTTAATGAATAGTACATTTTTTAAAAACTATTATATGTAAGCTGCCAACAATATTTAAAGCTGTCAGGTAAAGGGCGACTGTGTGCATGTATTAATATCTCAACTTCAGCATTTTTATTATTTTACTAAACTTACACAGAACACTAAAAAATGAAGTTTGCTGTTTGTTCAAACTGCTGATTTAAAATTAGCTGAAACAACACAGTTTGTGACTTTTTGGGGACAACTTAATTGTTTTATTCTCAATCCACTTAAATTTCTAAAGGCTATTAAGTTAACTTAATTCCTTCATGTTGACCCAGCACAAATGAATTGTGTGGAACCCTCCATTTTTCACAGTATAGGACAAGACCAGGACTGTCCAATCCTGCTCCTGGAGGACTAGATTTCTGCAGAATGTGTCGACACACCAGAGCCCAGCTAATCAGTGTAGAGCTTACCTCTTGATTGATTAAAGAAGACAGTTTAATAAATCGACAGTTTTGCGACAGGTAAACAATTAAAGCATCCATTTATTAAAGGGATTATTTACCCAAAACTGAAAATTCTGTCATCATTTACACTTTCTCCACTTATTCCAAACCTTTATGAGCTTCTTTCTTATATTATTATAAGATATTTTTAAGAAGACTGAAAGTCTGTAACCACATAATTATTTAATTACATCATTTTATTTCATTATTACTTTCATAATTATTCGTTTTTTTCAGCATTCTTCAAAATATCTTCTTTTGTGTGAACAGATGAATCTCATATAGGTTTGGAACCACTTGAGGGTGAGTAAATAGGGAGTACATTTTCATTTTGGGGTGAACTACCCCTATTACTGTTTCCATATTTCCTGATTTGAGGGCACTTTTAGTTTATTTATGCTTTTGAATTGCATTATGGGGAATTGAACTAAGCTTCATCAACTTTTGATGTTAAAATGTTTTATTATCTACTTTAGCAACGTGATTTCTTTGGCATTCAAAGTAGTGTGCTTTACAGAAAAAAAAACACAAGCATTACTGAGTTCATTTTCATGTTGACACAACACAAATAACACATGAAATTTTGGAGCATTTTTATGACCACGTCTGTCCCAAACCTGCATTTCATGTCTGCTTCATATATTTTCCACATGTGATTTTAAGGCGATCTCTACAATGTACAATCCAAAAAGTTAAGGTTACTCAAACCATTTGAGGAAACTGATTGCAACAAACCAAGTTTAAAAACTAATCCTATACTGTGAACTTAATCCATTAGAGTAAATGAAGCAATCTGAGTACAGTGAAACACAATAAATGAAGAAAACTCAAACCAGCTGTACTGTAAAAAGCGATTAGTTACTTAAAGCGAGTAAACCAATTGCCTTAAAAGCAACAAGTTGACTTTACAAAAATAATGTAAGCAAATCCATTATTACTTGGAACTGTTAAGTTGACTTAATTTTTATAATTATGCTAATTGAACTCACTTTTTAAAAATAAAAGTAATCACTTTTTCTAATACACCTTTATTATATTTGTTTTTTCCCCAGCTTTTCTGTATCTAGCAAAATGACAAAGTAAAATAAACCTGCTCTTCCAGACTCCAGTGTGTCTTCTAAATTCAATACAGGCTATAATTATAGATTTTATAGATTTAATGAAACACCAAATATGTAATATTGTATTAATTACAGTAATTACTTGAAAACAGACGTGCTGAAATAGTCTAACAGGGTAAAAAGGTTTTTATTAGCATAATTATAAAAATTAAGTCAACTTAACATTTTCAAGTTACAATGGATTTACTTACATTATTTTTGGAAAAACAATTTGCTGCTTTTAAGGCAATTGGTTTACTCGCTTTAAGTAACTAATCACTTTTTACAGTGTACTGTTAAGGCAACTCAAACCGTTTGAGGAAACCGATTGCTACAAACCATTTGAGATAAACTTATCTATATGAGTACTGTGAACTTACTCTATTTAAGTTGAAGTAATGAGGTATTTAATTAAGTCATTACCTTCAACACTGAGTTCAAAACTCTTTTCAAATGAGTAGAATTAACTTTCAGTCAATTTTGAGTTAAATACACTCATTTCATTTGATAAAGTTGACTACTGGGTTTTATAGTGTAAAAACAAGTACTAAATTCTAAAATAAAAGGTTTTTGTACCATTATTTGCATGACAATCCAAGACCATAAAATGCATCAATTCAATCTCCTAAAAAAGGTTTATAATTGTCACTTTTTTACTTTTAATTGTCAAAGGTTGTAAATGCAGAGATCAAGGTCTGATAATGCAGTTCAAACACAAGTTTTAATGACTTTTAATGAACTCCTATGGTCTGAATGTCACACAACTCTGACAAAAAGTCAATAGAGGTAAAAGGGTGTATTGTGATTGGTTATGAAGAACACATGTGATCCAAGTCGGCTGTTTTGCTTTCTCCAATAGTAGAGCTGCAGACTCCTCCATCTCCCAAATCCGGACCATCTTCACTAGAAACTTTCAGGCAAGTTCAAGCTAAACGCTGCATGGATTTTCTCTGCAGGAGCAGGATTGGACATCCCTGAACAAGATAAATGCACCACAATAAAAGCTGAAACATTGAGATAATCAAATAAAACGCAACCCGTCAAAATGTATGCAATATCTTTTTAAGTCATTTAAAGGGATGATTTACTATTGGACTTCTTTCTTCTGTTGAGCACAAAAGAAGATCTTTCGAAAAATGTTATAACCATTGACTTACATAGTTTATCCTATTATAGTAGTAGATGGTTACAGGTGTCCAGCTTTATTCAAAATATCTTCTTTGTGTTCAACAGATTAAAGAAGCTACTTAAGGTTTTAATATATATGAATAGTTTTTTTTTTGTGTCTTTTTTGGGGGGCGGGGTGGGGGGGGTGAACTATCCCTTTGAATATGTGGTTTTCACAATGTTGTGGCATCTTAGAAAACTAGTTTGTGTTTAAAGTAGGTGACAAAACATTATTGACTGTTCCAAGATGAAGCATACATATGAAAACTGAGAAAAAGATGCAAGATATCGATTTGGGACAACATTAAAGTAATGGCAGTTTTTATTGCATGGCGTGCAAAACTTGGCATAGAAACAATTTTCACTCAGAAGTTGCAGCAAGGGTAGGGAGAAAAACTAAAATGACATGTTCTTGTAAATCCCACTCTGCATTAGATTTCAACTTTAAATTAGGGCATCTTTAAACCTGACTAAAGTTTTGTCGTTGTTCCCAGTTGTAAGAGCAACAAATACTAACGACTACTAGTTGATCATTTGGAGAAGTGGCAGAAGGTCGATTTTTCTGATGAATCATCTGTTGAGCTGCATCCCAATCATCACAAATACTGCAGAAGACCTATTGTAACCGCATGGACCCAAGATTCTCACAGAAATCAGTCAAGTTTGGTGAAGAATAAATCTTATGGGGGTGTGCGAGAGATCTGCAGAGTTTATGGCAAGAGCAACAGTCTGAGGTATCAAGACATTTGTGCTGCCCATTACATTATAAACCACAGCAGAAGGCAAATTCTACAGCAGGAGAATTCTCCTTCTCATACTTCAGCCTCCACATCAAAGTTCCTGAAAGCAAAGAAGGTCAAGGTGCTCCAGGATTGGCCAGCCCAGTCACCAGTAATGAACATTATTGAGCAAGTCTGGGGTAAGATGAAGGAGGCATTGAAAATGAATCCTAAGGATCCTAAGGAACTCTGGGAGTCCTGCAAGAACACTTTCTTTGCCATTCCAGATGACTTTATTAATAAGTTATTTGAGTCATTGCAGAGATACATAGATGCAGTTGACCACGCTCATGGGAGTCATGCACAATATTGGATAGATTTTTTTTTCACTGCATCATGACTTTATATTCTATACTGTACATTATTTCTGTTACTTGACAAGACTTTTGTCTAAGCAAAGTCAGACCTTACTGTCCTAATTAAAGAATTATAAATCAAGGCATGATCATGTTTTATTTTGGTGAAAAAAGCGTAATCTAGAGGCCTTTGCCTTTCATGTAAGCCACTTCTGATACCAAATGATCAACTAGAAGTCAGGTTACTATTCCTTATTCCTAAATTTTGGATAAGCGACAAGATTTTTGTCAGGTAGTGTAGACTTGCTTTCTTTTTAATCATTTATATAATCATAGATTAGACTTACGTGGGTGATATTCCAAGCACAAGTTTATTTATTAGCATAAACTACACAAAGAGTCTCCAAAGTCATTCATAATTCATATTTACATTTATTAAACCCCACCTATGCACTTCTGATCAGTTTGGAGTGTCTGCAGATTGTCATTATGTCTGGGTTGAAAACATGTTTGCAGGGTGAACCGTGGTGTAGTTGGCAAGCCTCATCAGCAAGTGCAAATGATTAAGATGCCAGGAAAGCATGCCCTGATCCACACACACATACGCACACACACACAAACCTTTGCACTACAAATGTACCTGCTCATAATCTCATACAGACACATCCACACTCAGCAGGTGTGCAAGAGACTGTTGATCCAAAGTAGATCAGAAAAGGAGAAACGTGCATTATGTGAGGAGTGTAAGTCTCTGGTATTGCATTTTTTTATACACTTGGAAGCTTTGTCATGCAGTCAGACAGCAGCTGGGCATGTGTGTGTGCAGACAGCATGTGTGTGTGTGATTTAAACAGGACTGCTGGGAGTTTAGTTTTAATTCGAACCATTCAGTAGACACAATTCTATGTTCAGAATTTACAACTTAGTGGTTAGCACTGTCGCCTCACAGCAAGAAGGTCGCTAGTTCGAGTCCTGGCTGGGCCAGTTGGCAATTCTGTGTGGAGTTTGCATGTTCTCCCCGTGTTAGCATGGGTTTTCTCCGGGTGCTCCAGTTTCCCCTACAGTACAAAGGCATGCGCTATAGGTGAATTGGATGAACTAAATTGGCCGTAGTGGATGAGAGAGTGTGAATGCCAGAGTGTATGGGTGTTTGCTAGTACTGAGTTGCAGGTGTCGCTGATTTTTAAAGAAATCAGATCTTAAACATGACAATTTTGTAACGGAAAGACAGTTCCCCGAAAGCCCGGCTGTCTGGCTGAAAATGAAAAGTCCCATTCTTGCAACAAATAAAAAGAAATAAATGAAAACAGCTACAACTCTAGAAATAGAAAACCAGAGGCTATTATAGAAGATGCTGTAGATTGGAGTAAAATGACATTTGATATTTCTCCATGAACTTTTAATGAGATAAAGAACCTGAAGCATGACCTATCAGTAGGCCCACAAGAAATCCGCAGATTTCTACAGATTTTTAGGCCATCATTGATTCTAATTACTTGTGTAAATGTATATTTATTCAGTTTTTCAAATTAATTCCAGTAATTTTATTATATATCTCTTTTAGTAAAATATATGAGAGACTTGCTTTATTTACCAAGTAAGTGGATCTAATTGCATTGTAAACATTTAATACAAGTTTTTTAATTTTTTTAAAAAATTCTCTGCAGAAATAGCAATAAATGTTAGCAGATTCTGTCTGGCTCTATAGCTATAAGCAATTTTGATTATTCAAATTATAATATATGCTGTCATTTGGGGTAAATTAATTTTAAAACTTTGATTTTTTTTGTCTTATCTGACTATATTCTGAATATTAATGACTTGGGCAGTATGGAAAGTACATTTATGTTATATGTATTTATTTTAGTTGAATAAAATCTGTTCATTTGAAAATTAACACACAGTAGTTGTAAGTTTTAATCCCTTTAATGTTTTTCAGACCCTGAGACCAGTGGCAGATTTGGAATTTCTGTGGATTATATTCATTAAGTCACCACTGAAGCTTTACAGGATGGCAAGCTCAATTATACCTTCAGAGAACTGTCATTTCCCACAGAACATCTTCAAGACACAACTATAGGTAGAGTAAAGTTAAATTAAGAACAATTAGACATTCAGATGAATACTGAATACTAAATTGGACAGCACATCTGCAGTGAGTTAATCAGCATTTAAATTTTCCCAAAAAATATTATGTGCTTTTAAAAATAAAAGTGAGGATTATTGTAGCCAATTGAGTCAGAATATATTTTTGGGTATAGTATTTAGTACACACACACACCCTTCTGAATTCCCCTCTGTGGCCATTTTCTTGTTTGGTTTGACAGGGCAGTGGAGAGAGCCTGGATACAGCGGGGATCTGGGAGAAGAGGCAGAGGGGTATGTAATCGAAGAGGCCAGCAACTCTTTATAAATAGGCTTGGGTCGCTATCATTGTAAAGTGAGGAGGAATCTGATCTCAGATCAGTTTGTCCAGACTTTCATGAGCACGAGAGCACACCCAGGATGAACCCGGTGAGGTGCAGACAACCGTTCTGCTTGATGGTAAGAGAGACACAGGGAACATGAGGGATGGATATAAGGATATAGATAGACAATCCGTGGGTGAGGGACAGCCTCTGTTCTTTGAAATGTTTCTCAATGACAGGTGTGAGAGGGTGGTGTAAAACTTTCTGGATTAGATCATCACGTTGAAAAGGTACGTCAAGACTGTGCTTTGTTAATAAGTATAGCTTACAATTAAAAAGTTAAATGAGCTAAAGGTATAGCGTAGCACGCATCAAAACAAGTTTAACAGAGATGTCACTTTGGGTAAAAACTTAATGGATTTATAAAACTAGGATACTGCGCAATCTTGCGTTATTAATCGTTTCAATCACTTGCAAGACACAGCAAATAGCCTATCACAATGACTACAAAACATCTTTTGTAGATTTACAAAGTAAATCTTTTCTACTTGCTTCATTAATACTTTAAAAAGTAAGCACTTAACATTTGATTTCGGCTCTGAATTAAAATTTGAAGCCACTTCTTTAATGCTGTATTTTATGGTCAGCCCATAAATCAGATTGAACTCGATTTGAAGATGTTATGTTTACTTAAACGTATTATAACGCTAATCCAAAAAGATCATCAATTATTTGTTGTTTCTAACGTCTTATTAAAAATGCAACGATTCTTGATGCCACAACATCAAGCTGTTTACGCGTTCATAACGAATATAGGTTATACCACCATTACATTTTGTGAAATAAAACCACATCTAGACACAACCTTTTTACACCTTTTTATACTCATTCAGGAGTCTCGTTTGAATCGCCGAAAACGCTCCATGTGAGCGGACATAAACACGCTTTTTTATTTAGATTGCGCTCAGATCCCGCAACAAAACTTCAGGATACGTTTAATCTATATCAAACATACGCTAAAACATTTCCCCGTAAATCCGCGTCAAGTAGCTTAATGCAACTGCGCACAGAGACGAGCATCGTATGCATTCAGCCCTTCTCATTAACATGATTTTCTTGAACACCAATATAAAGCTACTGGACTGTTTGAAGCTGGTTCTTATGAAACAACTCAGTTCTTATGAATCGCTTGTCTTCCAGTTATAGCTAATAGTAAATAGCCGTATTAAAATGTTTTTTTAAATAAAGCATTAAAAAAGAAAATCATTAGCTATGTTTAAGACATGTTATTCTTTTAATCCCCTGATATACAATAGGCAAATTGATGTAAACTGGTCTTTTTAAAGCAAATAATTGTTTTAGTTTCATAGAAATACTAAAGACACGACACATTTACGTCATAATGTCTATCCGCAAAACGAATTCATGTCAATAATGTTATGACAATAACAAATATCTTATCAGAGACTACTGTATATTTTCACCTGCAATTTCCTCGACAGATTCCTGTTAAAATGTGTGACTAAGATTAACAGTAGTTTTGGTTTATTCTAAACTGCATGCATACGTGGTTCTCCTTATTATCTTATATTTGACATTATACGCATTTGTGTGATCCTTTTCGTCCCCTTATTGTCAGCTCAAAGCTTTAAAAACACGTAATCAACTCTTTATTGATTATTTGAAAACACGGAAATCATCCAGATTGTTTTAATCAAACATTTATGTTTCTCAAAGCAATATGAAGAATTAAAAGCTATTTAAACACTCTTACATGTTTTGCTTTGTATGATCGCAAATAAATGCTCTGTTTATTTAACCTGTTGCACTGAAGTTTAAATAGTTAGCTATTTTAATATTGCACATGAATAATGGGATCCTCGATTCTGTTGTGAAACAAATGCAAATAGAGTCTGAAAAACAGTTCAATTATGTTTCTAAAAGCAAAGAGACATCGCGTCAGTTTATTGTTTTTAGGTCTTAAATACCAATCGCCAGAAACTAAAATGATCTGCATAAAGGAACACGGCTGTTCCGCTGTTGTTTTCAGATTAACTTCTAAAAAACTAAATGGAAAAAGGATGATTGCTCTCTGAAAAGTTCGCCCTTTTTCACAGAGGCAGAAATTGCTCAAATAATAACCTTAAATTACAGATATTTCATATTGCACTCCAGTATGAAATATTTCATTCTCCATTTCAAAGTGCGTCTCTTTTCGTGCGAGTAATAGCCGGTTATGGTCGCCATTAAAAACAATCTTATATTGCTTTGTAAATTACTTTTATTATTATTATTATGCAGGTTACATGTTTTAAACATTGACACTAAAATAGTCAATATATAACTAAAACTTTTGACATTTTTAATGGCAGTTGTTATGGTGGACAACGTCAAATGCTGACCTCTGGGTTAAAAAATTATGTCACTTGCAATTGTAATTGAATTATCTGCTTTGTTTTATTTCCACTGTTCACAAATGTTTAAGCGTTTACCTCTTTAGATGTACCATCATCTGCAAAAAAGATCCGATGGGGTGCATGAAGTTTTTGGGAAAGGGTCACTTCAGCTGAACTCAACAGGCCCTTACACTAACATAGCTGTTATAGCCTCTTAGATGTGTGATTTTAAAATCCTTTCCAGTAAAACTGCTTATAAAGTGTGTTATGTTTGTAAAATAGGTTTTATAACATGAGCAGAATGCGTAAACCTTCATCAAATGAACGAGATGTCATCAAAGTGCCATCAAAGTCAGCATTCACGAGTACGGTTTTCAAATAGGCTTGTATCTGGATTAAATCATGTGGATATATTTGTTAAGTACAATTTTATATATAACAATTGGTTATCTAATTGAGTATCTTCTAGACTCTTTATTGGCCGCGGAGCGAAAAGCGACTAGCAAACTCCGTGATGCAACTCTGCTGTAACTGAAGCAATGGTCCGGTTCATTCAGTTGGACAAGCATACATCATTTCATAAAGTAATCCAATTCATTACAAACTGTACCGTATGCATATATACATGTATGTACTGAATCTACTTATACAGCACAACACATTTAAGATGTTTGTAAATACACAATGCCATTAGGCGATTCACCTGAATTTGCAACTGGATGATCGTTACTGAAACAACTGTAGAAAATTTAACAAACAAACAAACAAAAAGGAGCAGAGACATCTTTGCAAAACGCGAATAAATGTGCTGCTAAAAGATTTAAACAAGCACACATACAAACACATAATGAAGATATCCGCTTTCGCTGTCACTGTATAAGCTGCTCGAGCTTGTCATCGCAGCGCTCTGATGGAGACTTGCCTGGCACTTCGCGCTTCCCACCCCAGCGAGCGCGCATCTTGCCCCGTATGAGTTGAGCTGTACAGTGAGGGGGGACACGTGATCTCATCTGATCCCGTCGATTTTGTTATAGGGTGGAGGGTCTGGGTTTTGTGTACATAAGGTCGTGTGCTGCTCGCTTCTTTCTCTCTCTCTCTCTCTCTCTCTCTTACTCCAAGTGCCACCGCTCCGCCTCCTCCTCTTTTCGCAACATTGACGCAATGTATAAATGCTGGAACAAAAGGACAACTTCCTTGAAGCTTGGCGTAATTGCAATAATAGAGGCTTCAGTGACACACTGATAGGAGTCCGGCTTTCTACAGGAATATCCTCCCCATTGGCTCGACGTACACGTTAAAAGGGAATTGCACTTTCCCAGGTTATTCCAAGCCTGAAGTAAGTATCATAAACCTGCCTTTTCTTTTTTTCCGTAGCCAATCGCTCCGCTCGCGCTCCCTTCGTTCATGAGAGGAAATACGACGGAGCGAAGCTTTGTTGTTGAGTTGCCATTCACCGAGCCTTTCCCTTGCGTTGGCTCTACGATTTAAATGGCTGAGGACGAAAGTTGCCGTGTTGTTTACAATTCATTATCAGGCTTATCTAAAATATAGCTGCGCGGAGGTGGTAAACAGCAGGTCGCACAGTTATTATTATTATTATTATTATTATGTCCGAAAAGAAAGGCGCTAGTTCTTTGAATGAATGTTTATTAGTGTTTGGTGAAGGCTTCCAACAAAAGGCGATGGACGCGCTCTCGCGGGGGGGATTGAAGTAGAAGTCGCTTAATGTCAATGACACTTTCCACGATTAATTTCGTTGATTCGCGGAGGTTGAATAGCACATCAAAAGAGCGGATCGACACATACATCATCGAGCACAAAAAGCTGTAGTGAAAGCTATAGCAGCGAAGTGCCGGCTTTTATTATAGTCAACTACACTGAAGCAGCATTCCGCTTCCATTCCCAAATTATACGAGGATGGGTTGTGTGTGTGCGTGTGTGTGTGTGTGTGAAAACCGATATATTCTCACATGTTGCTCATTCTTTATGAGTGAGTATGAACAGGCGGGTTTGATTTCTGCAAGCAAACGATGCCTGTGTTAATGCCGAGCAGATACTTTGCGAACAAAGGACCGGGGGAGAATTTCGTGAGGTGGAGGACGACAGTAAAAGAACGGGTAGACTGTTTACAATAATAACAGGATAGTCGTGACGTCGGGTGATAGACAGCTCTCTCGGCCAGAGGAAAAACTTCTGAGCCATCAACAACATTCTAAATTTGGACAGGGGTTACATCATCGAAGTTAAAGCTGCTGGGGGGGCGGGACTTCCGGTTGATTTTGAGTTCGTACCGCTGAAGCGGCTGCTGTGTCTTTGTGTATCCGTAGGTCTCCGCGCAATCACCTCGCTTTCACTGCCAAAGCAGAGTAGTGGTTACAAATTTGACCGGTCGCTTTACTGACGAAATCTTTAGAGATCGTAAATGGCTCAGTTGTCTCGTGGATGCGATGTGAAGCAAGCTCGCCACATTTAAATGATTAAACGTCACCAGGACGACTTAAAGCAGGACATGAACTTAAACACACGAGTTCTATCCAGAGAGCATTTTGGCATTGATCTGTGAATGAACTCCAGTCAAAATGTTTGGTTTTGTGCCGGCACTCTTCATAAAAGCTCATAATGATAGATAATGACATGCCATTTATTAGAAAGGGTTGAAGAAATATCATGTAATGACTTGCTACTAAATAAAGACATTGCTTTAACACAGAAATACTACTTATGAAAATCAATCCCACACCATTCATTGTATAAAGTACATTTGTGTTGTTAGTGCACATCAGTCGTTTAGGATTGATATGAACATTTTCACATTCAAAAGGCTGTTACACCAAAAACAAAATGTAGAAATCATGCCCTTTAAATGGCACCTGTGATGAAAATCATCCTTTGTAAGCTGTTTGGACAGAACTGTGTTGGTATATTGTGTCCACAGTCATAGTGGGGTGATATAAACACAATAAGTGTCTTTTTTTTTTAATTCCTGACGTTAAACTGATCCAAATCCCTCCCATTTTGAGGCTGTCTGCAACATGACATAGGAGTGTGGTTTCTCCGCCCACCAAAATGATTGACACCTATTAACATTTCTCCATAGTAACGCGTATAATCATATCAACAAGACAGGATAAGCGCAAAGCAACAGAGATTAAAAGAACTGTTCAGCGAATGTTTGTTATGAATTACAGCGATTTTACCGTCTTTATCACCACAGCCGCATGTCAGTACACTTATAAAAGACGCTTCAATCCCAGATTGAGTACGTTAAAGCAGGTTTATTTTGTACATTAGCATAACGGATATCCATACAGTAGTGTATTTTAACGTGTATCCTGTCACATTTGCCGTGCAAAAACAGTGTAAAGTTAAAAGCACAAGCTGTTTGTGTTTTGTAATGACATTGTGTGTGACTCATCATTGCAGAAAGGCTTGAATTACTCCACAACAAATACATTAAATAATCATTGGGAAAGTTATTACTGTATTATTTCTCACAAACGTTACATTAGATCTGCTTCCTTTATGTCTGTCACTGTGCTGTTTATCTGACGAACACACTGACAGGCACATGGGATTGGTGTGCAGGAAGAACTAGCATCAAAAGGCACAAGCAACAAAAACTGCTACAAAGTGTTCAGAGCAGTACATTTTAATATTCAGAAAGGTACATTAAATAATCTGATGGGTGTTTTGAGCTGAAACTTTACAAACACCTTCTGTATCTTATCCTAAATCTTGAAAAAGGGATAAAATAGGTGCCCTTTAACACATGTGGGCTAAGGTCAGCTCTTTTGAGGGCCTATTTTGTGTGCATGTTTTGATAGTCGTTTGCAATATTGAATAAAACCTTTAATTAGAAAGCTTTTTGTATTGTAAAGCCTTGCGACCAGACACCATTAACTTTAGCAAGATCTCTCCTGCTCTAATAAATGAAGTTAAACTAAACAAACCAGCATGAGGCAGTGGCTGTGTCTTGTTAGGCCGGCCCACTTAACAGGGGTCGAAGGTTGCTGTTGTATTCTCAGACTTGACTTGCAGGCATCTATTGGCTTTTGATGGATGTTGTTACTTAAGTGTGTAGGCTCTGGCCTCTGTAAAAGGGGGGGCCGTCCCCTCACATGCTCCCACCCCCTCCCTCATACTAAAGAGATCACAGGGGTGCAGCTGCTTCAGATGGCTTTGGGGTGGGGTGGGGGTCTGAGACCCTTCAATGAGAGAACAAAACCCTTTCATAAACACACACACTCAAGTTCACCCCTTACAACTGCCCCTATTTTCACACCCCTACAAAAAAAATGTTTGACAAGTGGAGGGTGCAAGAGTGCATTGAGGGCACAGCAGACGTATTTGTCCTTACTTATAAGTTGCTAATTGCTGAATTGGGAGAATTATGAATCTGATAATACACAGTTTACTGCACCATGTGGCTTGATTTGTAATTAATTCCTTAATGGTCAGTTTATTACACATGAATAAGTAACCCATTAGGTCAAGGATTTCATGAAGAGACTGAATAAACTGCTATTGCATAATACAGCACAACATTTTAACTTTTAGTATCAAACTACTTTAGTATCTGCTTTCAGCTATCAAACAGTTGTAGTGGGCCCTATCTACTTTGCTGACTCGGCAATTTTTCAACAAGGGTGCCAGTAATTGTATCTTTTACACTGCCATCCTCCTTGATGTTACACAGTTGTGATCAAATTACAATTCAAAAACTTCAAGTTAAAGCAGTTAAAGGCAAGACATTCCTCACAACAACAAGAAACTCATAGAACGAGCTAATGAAATTAGAAAATGATCTGTCATTTGGTTGAATGTAAGTTGCATCCCTGGAGTATTTTAATTATTGCTTGGGGTGAAAATTGAAGGCAGAATATGTATAGAGAGTACTGTTAAACTTCAGTACAACATTTTGTCAAACATTACTTGCCTTATACAACATGATACACTAGCCATGACAGGAAATCCTGAATTCAGAAATCATTAAGCAGTCAAGAGATTCGCTGTATTTAACAAACAAACATGCTTAAATAGGTGTACGTTTGTTGTCAGCAATTTCCCTATGAAAATAGCTTATTATATTAACGATGTACTTAACAATAGATTACATTTGGTCATTATACACTTTCAAAGTGTCATGCCTCATGTATGTGGCGGTAATCCATGCTGTATTAGCTTAGTGACACTTTTATTAGTGTTTTAATTAATTACCTGGCTTTTTGGTATTTATAGAGCTATGGGCTACTTCTAAAAAGTCATGGCAAAGTTGGCATCTATTATATACAGTTGTGAAATGTGGATAGTTAATATGTTCAGGTTATAAAGCTAGCAAAACTTCCAAGAAAAGGTAAGTGAGTAGTGGCAGTAAGAGTAAGTAGTGGTAGAGTAAGTAAGAGGTAGTAAGGTGAACTAAGTGTAATGCAGCAATATTAGAGCTTTAACAAGTCAAATAAATCTGCATTTCAATGTTGGTTTGTAACAAATCACCCAAGACACAAGAAGCTGGTTAACTCTTCTGTTGGTATCTCATACAGAGTATCTGTGTGTGGATTTAAGTGGGCAGCATTACGATTTGGGCGTTCAAGTGTGTCACAAAGCAGTTGCTGAGGAAAAACCAGGTCATATCTCCCTCTCTTTCTGAGCAGAATGGATATTTTACAACACCACTGAGGCTGAACTATCAGTTTGCATAGGGCGTATACAGAAGAACACCTTACATAAGTTTCTCTATAGGGATCTGGCAGGGAAGTACTGGACGAAATAGCTTAAATGACCATCATTATACCCGAGGGCTACTTTTTATTTTTCGAGGCTTCTGATGTTCACATCAGTCTGCTTCCTCTCTCAGTTGACAGTCGCGCACGGGATTGTTCAGCTCCAAATACCGGAGAGTTTTTAAACGAGCAGTTTCTAAATAATATACCATTGCTCCGTGTCATATTAACGGTGATGAAAAAACGTTTCTTCCAGTAAAATCTCTTTATCTCCCACCTTCAAAACCGCTCTCTAAGTCAATGTTCCCGGCATGCCCATGCAGCTGTGGGCGGCTCTTAGATTTGAATGAGCAGAGCGCCATTTTTCGAGTAAGCGGCGATAACATCAACACTGAGCGCGCGCACAGAGAGACAGAGAGGGGGACCGTGCGCGCGACGCTTCGCCTAAAAAATAAGACTTATTATCCGGATTCGGGATAACAGCACGGTTTGGAAACCGTTTAAAGATCAAAATCGCATACGAGGTAGTGTCGACATTCTCAGAAGTGACCAGCGCAAACGGATTGTGGAGCCGAAGGAGAAAAGGGGGCTATCGTTCAGCTGCGTACATAAGGGAAAACCTGCAAATTTTGAAAAATAATCTATAAAAATATCGCTGTACGCCAGGAAAAATATAGAAAAATTCTGGAAAATACCACAGGGTCTTGGGATCGGGATTCGGCGGGGTGTGAGTGAAGATTGTGTCATTTTGGCGTTTTTTCGCGTCGCTTTTTGAGCGGGAGTAACGGACGAGCTGCTGGCGCAGATACACACAGTTCAGTCCGAGAGCCTGTCAAGCATCACACACTGAGCTCAGATTATAGAGGACAACGTCAGCCATTTCAACCGGTAAGGTGTTTAATATCGAGCTTGTCATAAATATATATTTTATGGTGTTTTTTAAAAGACCACATTTTAGTGAAACTGTCTTTAAAAGCGTATTGTTTTTAGGGGAAATGCGCCATTTTATCATTCCATACACGAAATCCCTTGTTTATTTACTTATTTATTTATTTGTTTAAAGAAAAGTTTAAGCGTTTCATAGTTCGTGGTGACTTGACGCTGTCACGATGTAACTAACGTTAGATTGAGACGTCACAATGCAATATGCTACATCTAAACTGAAGGGACGACTAACTTAGCTTATTTAACTTTTCAAAAAACTGACATGTCTTGTAAAGTTAGAGCTTTATCCTGGCTTGCTTTACAATATGAATATTATAACACGTCAAGTGTCTTTGTGTTTTGTAGGAATATTTATTAAAATAAATAGAAAAGGTTCTGGTTAGGGAGTTATTAGAGCAGAGGACGCGTGTTGTCTGCTAACAGCTAGAGAAAGTCTGATTCCTGCTATTCAGCTTTTCTTGGATGTGAATTGGAGTTCAGCAGAGTATGGTTGCAAGCATGGCAATTTCACCTTGTTATGTAAGATAGTGGAATTGCGCACGGGGTTTTGCTCTAAAAAATAACCTAACGTTAATTCTTTCCTGGCCTACAACACACATTTGTACAGTCTAAGTAATTTACTTGCAGCTTGTATTATCAGTTTTTAGCAGCACTACTTGAAGAATATATTTATTCAAACTTTCTGTCAGATGCAGTTGTTTCCATTTTTAAAACTTTTTTTTTGTGTGCAGTTTTTGCTCTGAACTGGGTGTAAGAGTAACGTTTGAACAACTGTGGGGGGTGGAATTGAAAAAGCAGGCCTGTTGAGAAAAAGCCTATGTCAGTTGCAGAATTGCTGAGGTGTGTGTTTCTCTGCTCACATTCAGGCTGTGTGTGTATTGGGTGTCTCATGGAGGGCGTGCCGCACCTGGAGATTCAAATGAGCCAAAATTGTGCTCGGACTTTTCTTTTCCTCTGTATGCTTTATTTTATTGATAATTCTTCATACAGTCATGCCATAGGCAAACTGGCCAAGTATAAGAGAGAGTATTTTTGAATATATTTTAAGTCATACAGGCACACAAAAACTGCAAATTACTTAAAATTTTTTATGCAGTTTTGATTTTGGAGTGTATTATGAGCAAGACTTTTTGTTTTGCCGTGTGAGTTGTCCATTCCCTCTATATCAAAATCTTTGAGGCCAAGTGTTCGTTTGAGTTGACTTCCCCTCCTCAATTATCACACTATATGCATAGTGCTGACCTGATTGACTTTTAAATGGACTTTTCTTCCCTAACTGCATTGTATTGCAGTTTATAAGAATTATTTAAAAATATTATTTTTCTCATAGTTTTTTATTTGAAACTTAGGATCACTTTTTATGTTAAGCAGTTGTGGGTGATTTATTAAAAAAAAATCGTGGTTGCCTAGAGTTAATATAGGCTTAGTCATTGAATACGAGTTCGATCGTCACATTTTTTGAAAAGTGTAATTACTTTTTTCAGATTTTAGTTACACTACTTACAAATATTTTGAAATACAGAAATAGTGTTTTGCTTTTGAAACAATAATTAATTTAGTATGTCTAAAATTATTGATAATAATAATTTTGTTTTGTTGCCAATTTTAATATCAGTTGTGTATTGTAGGCCTAGTCACTGCATTTTGCACTGTAAGAGCTTAATGGCCAGTTGTTTTCGCAATAAATAATATACCACCAGCAAGTTTTTTTTGTTTCTGAGCAATGTTTTAAAATTTTATTTCTGATATTATTGTTATTATTCAAACGTTTGTGTTTATATTATAAATCAAAATGTTCATGATTTAATGTAGCCACCCCACTAGGGTTGAACAATATATTATATTTGACCATCAATATCGCAATGTGTGTATCCGCAATAGTCACATCGCAGGATAAGATTATTTATTAAAGATTACAAGACAGATATTATTAAATATTATTTTTATATTATTGTATAACATGATGACCATGCTATTTTATGTTTGATTGTTAAATATTTGTACTTAAATACTGTTAGAATCTCCAAAAAACCATACAGAATTGTTTATTTAACTTTTATTTTTGCTTTGTCATGTTTATATGTTATATTATATATATATATATATATATATATATATATATATATATATATATATATATATATATATATATATATATATATATTACAATGTGTAAATTGATATGCAAAATATACATATTTCATGCAGGTGAACTGCATGGAAAAAACTTTATCACCCCAGTCAATCTAAATTGATGAAATCTTTCAGAATAGAGCTATTTAAATCATACAGTGAAATTATATTCACAAAACAAAATATAGAAGTGTAAGATGCAGCCCGACACCCCATATAAAAAAACACTTATGAACTAAGATTACTTTCCATGTTTATAGTTCATTTGTCTAATGAGGCAGTGTTTCCAAATAGTAAATAAATTAATGTTTCCTATGTTATTTTAGATGAAAATATTAATGCAGGCTTAGTTTCTGCATGCTGCAAGCTGTTATTACTTACAATTTTATTTTTACTAAAAACAAACCAAAACGAGGGGGTAAATTAGATCGCTTATTCTCTTTATTGTCATATTGTATTAGTGCCACTGAACATAAATATACATGTTTTTCCATAAACCTCAGAAGCAGTGCCTTTTTAATGTTCTCTCATTATTGCAAATAATATTGTTGCTATTGCAAAATAATATATATCTGTAAATTAATGTAGGCCCAGCCATTCCAGGTTTGTTTAAGAGGTTTTTGGCAAGCAAGGGAAGATCATGAGAAGTCTGGACATAATGATATGAGCACTTTGTAAAGACTTTAAAATAATGTTTATTTTTTTATTTATAGTAAAATTGAAAAAAAAGTTAGAGTTGACTACTGACTTGCGCACACACACACACACACACACACACACACACACACACACACATTCACTTTAAAATGTAAGTAATTCATTAAAGTCTGTAAACATAATTTGTTCTGAAAATAAATAATATATCAGTCATATCTTTGTCATAATATGATCATAATATAAAGCAAAAAAAGTATATCAGGAATGTAAAGCAGAAATGGTCTCATATATGCCTACTTGTCCAGCCACAACAACAAAAATTGAATACTGGACCGCTGAATGAATCCACCAAGTCTTTTCATTCACATAAATAAAAACTACATTCAAAGTCAGAATTATTAATCCCCCTGAATCATCAGCCCCAATTTTTGTTTAATGGAGAGAAGATTTTTTTCAGCACATTTGTAAACATAATTGTTTTAATAACTCATCTATAATAACTGATTTATTTTATCTTTGCCATGATGACAGTAAATAATATTTGACTAGATATTTTTCAAGACACTTCTATACAGCTTAAAGTAAAATTTAAAGTCTTAGCTTGGTTAGCTAGGCAGGTTAGAGTAATTAGGCAAGTTATTGTATAACGATGGTTTGTTCTGTGTAAACTATTGAAAAAATATATAGCTTAAATGGGCTAATAATTTTTAAAAATTAAATACTGCTTTTATTCTTGACGTAATAATACAAATTTATTTCTAATAATAAAAAATAATACAAAAAGACTTTCTCCAGAAGCAAAAACATCATCAGACATACTGTGAAAATTTCCTTGCTCTGTTAAACATCATTTGGGAAATATTTGAAACAGAAAAAAGTTCAAGGGGGGCTAATAATTCTGACTTCAACTGTAATTATTTAAAAAAAATAACAGGCAAAAATGTAGTAACTGTAATTATTGATATTTTAGTGTCACACTTTAGTGAGGATTAACGCTTTTGTGTGTGTGTGTGTTTATAATTTTATGTCAGTGCGATTGTGGTCATGAGGCTCTATTGTGAACGAGAGGCTGGACATTAGTTACCCACTTAGTTAGGCCACTTTACGTTGAGTTTGTCTTCAGGTTAGGATTAAAGGTTACAGCATTTCTACAGGTCTCGTGTTTCCTTGATATCAAGCCGTCTGTTATACATTCAGCACATGAGCTGATGTCTGGTAAAATACTATAGATGATGACAAAAACATAGAAGGAGGGCCAACAACTAATTTTTAAAATGCGTTTAATTTTATATTTACCTGTGGAGAGAGATTTTAGATTAAATTACATTCATATTGGCATGATATAAAACAAGGTGTTCAATCATAAGTCATTTTAAAAAAAAAAATAACACAAAAAACTTGACTTTTTTGGCATGAAATCCCTTGTTTGCTTGAATCTTGCATTCGCTAGTAGAAAATAAATCCTCAAGGCCAAAGATTGTGTTTGATATTATTACTCATGCTTGAAAGTTATTTTATTAAGTGCAGGTTGTTACATATTAACACGAACAATGTTATATTTTCTGAAAACACTCATCGCCTCTTCAAGGTCTAGTTGCAGTGTTTTTCCCCAAACCGTTACAAAGAAGAAATTCTCCAAATTTTGCCCTGATAACCTTTGATCTTAGTGAGCGTGAGCTGGTTCTCTTGTGTCTCTGTGACCGTGACATATTAGTCACACATTTGAACATTATGACTTACACCAGTTCATTATGATGTGTATTGCAAGTATCTTTCTCACAATTTGAACAGGCTTTGGCGACTTGTAAGCTCTTGGCCCGAATCCAAATGGAAACCCTCATATGTATTTGACAGCAGTAGTGTGTCACGTACTGCTAAGACCACTGATCTTGTTGGCCACTGTGATACGCCCAGTGATTAGTGCTATTTTTTTTCTATGTTAATGGTTATGTAATTTCGCATTTGACTCAGACCCATCCCACACTATATGAAAAACTCTATGTAGGTGCAGGAACTGTGAGTTGTCTTCATTGTTTTTCTTCAATTATTATTAGATTCTCTTAAAAAAAAAAAATTTATTTAAAGAGAAAAACCTGAAAAGTGAACGCAGCCAAAATATAATCCACTCATCGTCATCCTCATTGTCAATATTATAGTTCTGACCATTTTGTGGAGTTTCAAATTGTGTAATCCTTTGGTTTTTAAGTCCCGTATTAACTTCAAACTTTATTATTTATTTCCAACAGCAGCAGCTCCTGTAGATATTGCAGGCCTGTACTGTACAAGCTCGTTTTATATTCATACAGTTGATGTCAGAATTATTAGCCCCCCTCTGAAATAGTTTTTCTTTTTTAAAATGTTTTCTAAATGAGGTTTAACAGAGGAAGGAAATTTTCACAGTATGTCTGATAATATTTTTTCTTCTGGAGAAAGTCTTTTTTTGTTTTATTTTGGCTAAAATAAATTTTATAGAATTAAATTTTTAAAACATTTTAAGATCCAAATTATTAGCCCCTTTTAAGCTTTTTTTTCCGGTAGTCTACAGAATAAACCATTGTTATTCAATAACTTGCCTAATTACCCTAACCTGCCTGGTTAACCTAATTAACCCAGTTAAGCCATTAAATGTCACTTTAAGCTGTATAGAAGTGTCTTAAAAAATATCTAGCCAAATATTATTTACTGTCATCATGGCAAAGATAAAATAAATCATTTATTAGAAATTAGTTAATAAAACTATTATGTTTACTAAAATCTCTGTCAAACAGAAAAAATAAACAGGTGGGCTGATTATTCAGGGAGTTTAATAATTCTGACTTCAACTGTATGAATGTCTCCATTAAGTAAAGACTTCATGAAGCAAATGTGATAGCAGAACTGCTCCCAAAATGAGTTTGAGGTTTGTGTTGTGTCCCCCCCCCCGCCCCTATCATTTATACTTGTCTCTTACCACAAGGTTAAAGAAGGGCCTCGAAGATTCAAAGTTGGTTTGATGTAGTTTCAAATAGTAGCTTGAAGGGGAGAAAGAGAAAGAGTCAGTCACTTTGCTGCGTTATTATCATGAAACCTGAAAGTCCGTGACATTTGGGCTGGGGGCTTTTGGTTTAGATTCACTTGGTAGTAGGCATGGGCCGGTATAAGATTCTGATGGTATGATAACCTTTGTATAAAAAAATTACAGTATTGTGATTACTGCTCTAAAATAAGTTCTTTTTAAATGTCTAAAAAAACAACAAAAAAAATCCCCATTTTGAACACAATATATTTTATTTTGAGAAACTTTAATATTATTTTGGAACAGTAAACACGTCAGGCTACATTATTCAACTAAATCATTGACTTCTGCTCTCTTCATTAGTTTCATAAACACAAATTTCGTTAATTTAAAACAGCGTCTTTGGATAACTTCTGCTGGAGATACTGTTGTCCTAAAAACTAAAAAATATACCATATGAAAGGTATAGCAGAAAATTTAGCCAGTTTTAAAACCTTGACTTTTCCAAACCGAGATATACCTTGAAAATGGTTATTGTCTCATGCCTACTTCGTAGTAAACTGATCAGGGCTAACTCAAGCCATTTTCTGTGTGTTTGTTTGTGTTATAGACATGCAGATATTGAATAATTGAAAACATTGTTAAAATAAACATTCACAATATTGATATCGTGGGTACATCAAAATACAGTGAATAATTATTTAAACTTTAAGAGTGCTTTTAAAAGTATATTTACATCGTGTTTTAATAGTGCTCATAACAGCACCACGTGCTTGGAGAATGAATTGGTTATAAAGCTGCACAATATTTGAACAATCTGACTTAGCGATATGGCCTTGATAAATATTGTGATGTGAATACAATTTCACCAGATGATTCGAATAGCTCTATTTGGGAAGATTTTATTAGTTTTTTTGACTGGGGCGATCAAGTATTCCTCTATAAAGTGCATCTGCATAAGTTATGATAAATTACAAGCATATAGAACAAACATTAATAATGAAACAAACAGCGCTTCATGGTTTTCTAATCTAAAAGTATTTAAGTACAGATCTTGAACAATCAAACGTAAAATAATATGGTCATCATTGTATAAATAATTTTTATATATATAAAATAATATATTTAACTTTCAATCTATAATACATACCCTAATTCTGCGATGTGACTGTTGCAAATACACACATTGTCATATCGATGCCCAAATGATTTATTGTTCAGAATTGGTTATCTTACTAGTTACATTTTCACATCTGATTTAATCTGTTTACAATCTAAAATATATTGATTGTAAATTCTCTTGACTGTTTATATAGCAGCATGACTCCAATAGTTAACATTAGTAATTCAACCAAACTCACTATGAAAACTATTAAGCTTTTATAATGACTATTAACATGTTAAAATCGTAGTCGTAATCTTATTACAAGTTATAATGAGTTCATAACTAATAAATAAGTTGTATTTTAAATTAAAATTAATGTGGTAACTTAATAAATCTGTTTATGTTGCTGAATTGTGAGTTACATTTTAAACTTTATCATCTTTTTGCAATTTACTTTGTTTGAAATGTTTGTTTACTCTGAAGATCTACAATTAAAGTCAGAATTATTAAAGCTACTTAATCATTAGCCCCCCTTTTGTTTTTGTTTTCCAATTTCTGTTTAACGGAGAGATTTTTTTCAGCACATTTCTTAACAAAATAGTTTTAATAACTCATTTCTAATAACTGATTTATTATATCTTAGCCATGATGACAGTAAATAACATTTGACTAGATATTTTTCAAGACACTTTTATGCAGCTTAAAGATACATTTAAAGGCTTAATTAGGTTAACTAGGCAGGTTAGGGTAATTAGGCAAGTCATTGTATAACGATGGTTTGTTCTGTAGACTAAAGGAAAAAAATCGCTTAAAAGGGTTAATAATTTTGACCTTAAAATGTTTTTAAAAAAATATATAAACTTTTATTTTAGCTGAAATAAAACAAATAAGAAAAAAACATTTAAAAAAAAATAAAAAAATATTATCAGACATACTGTGAAAATTTCCTTGCTTTGTTAACCATCATTTGGGAAATACTTAAAAAAGAAAAATGGAGTAAGTCAATATCTCCCTAATATATCGATTATAAAAGAAAATTTGATACCATCATAAGCCTTGTGTTTGCCCAGCAAGATCAGAGGCAGAGGATTCTCGGTTTGTGGTGGTTGTGTGAGCCCTTTTGTAAATGATCATTTAGATGCGAAACACAGAAATGAAAATCTTGATCTGAGTGTCAATTACAAAGCTATCTGCTAGGAGGAACAGCACGCCAGCCGTGATTTCTGATGCCAAACGGTGGAGCTCTTTATTGTGAGCTCTTCTTAGTTGTAGATGTGCTGCCAAGGGCTGCCCCATTTGACGTTACCAAGGCAAATGCACATGTTATGGGGACTGGTGCTGTTGTGGGGTATTAGGCAAGTGAAATGATTGGTGTGTGTGTGTGAGGTTAATACAGTAGTCTGAAGTTACTTAATACTGCTTTTGTACTGTACTGATTCTTTTACAAAGGTAATATAATATTCTGAAGCTTTACTTATTAAAATGTATATATTAAATTAAAAAGAAAATCCAACAACTGAGTGCCATCTTTAAAGCCAGTTAAGAATCAGAAGTGCTGTGGCTTTAATATTAACCAAATACTGAGGTAGTATTATTTTATGAGTTATAGAAGTATAGAACTATGTATTATGTAATATTTATACTTTTATTACAATGTTATTGTATGGTTTGTCTCCAAGATGCTTATTCTGAAATGTCACGACTTGGCATGTGACGGTGTCAAATTCTCTTAGTGTAATATTCGCTAATTCTTTCATCAAGGTAAATGCAATTATCACAATATTTGGATAAAGTTAACAAGAAAAGGTTGAGCGCATAATAAGATAACAACAACACTCTTTTACATCTCTATAAAAATAAATATATAAATGATGATTCTTATTGATATTAATTACCTAATATTACCCACATGATTATGTCTTCGGCTGATCAGTAGTACTATTATTTGGATGGGAAGGTACACGCAGTGTTGTACATTTCCTCCATAATGAAAACAAAGCTAAAATGAGCTCTGCAAATGATAAACTATTCTG
Organism: Danio rerio; assembly: GCF_052040795.2. Taxonomy (NCBI): domain Eukaryota; kingdom Metazoa; phylum Chordata; class Actinopteri; order Cypriniformes; family Danionidae; genus Danio; species Danio rerio. The sequence continues at coordinate 49,130,292 of NC_141021.1, read as the reverse complement.
TGAAAAAAAATTGCGTATTCATTACCACAACATATTGTACTAAAGCCAACAAATCTGATAATGTCAAATGTATAAAGGGCTTTTCAATTAAAATATAGCAGTACATTTCCTTTAACATAGTAGAATCTGTCCAGTTTCATAATTTTTTTCTTAGCAAAAACTAATGATTACAAGTCCACAACACACTTCAACCATGATTCATAAAAGACACCTACTAATGTGCCATTTGGTGTAACTAATAATTAAATAAAATATACAAATAAATAAAAATGTGTAGAGTATATTTAGAACAAGACAACGGCATTTTAAAAGACTTTATTTTAGGTTTCAGTGTAGTCTAGTAAATATATAAAGTTTACACAAAAATGTTGCTAGTGGTGTGGAGAGTGGGATTAAAATCTATTAATGGTAATTTACTAATTTAAAAAACATTTCTGGACAGATCTGCTGTGTAAAGTGTGCTTTCACACTCACACACACACACACACACACTTGTATCCTCTTCGCTTGTTACTCTTGTAAAAGCAAATGATGGGAGCAGCTTCCCCTTTCTGTGGTAGGAAGTAAATGTTTCTCTGCTAACTTCTGGTATACAAAGTTAGAGGGAACAACAGCTAGCTGCCGTGTCGTAAAAAAAAAATACACCGAACACATCACTAGGGTTTGTTAGTTTGGTTGAGAATTATAGTGATTGTAGTTTGAGCATGCTCTATTTATCTTTCTTTAGGTGCATACACAATGCAGACAAATGTTTAATAATTCTCATAATTCTTGAATGTAAACTAATTTGTTTATCCTGAGTTGTGGAATTCATCATCTAGTTTTATTACCCTATAATATTCAGTCAGTAAATATCGAGATAATGCACTTCATGGCAATCATCAATGAGCTTTATAAAGTTTTATAGTAGTGATCATCGTCAAATATGAATTAGTTTTTAAAATAAAAGGTTTAAGTTATGATCATATAATTTGATGTTGTTCTAAGATTAGGCTTGGAGTGACTTTTTTGTATGCTTAATGCTTGCTGTATACTTCAAGATATTCTGTAAAAGTTAGTTTAGTCATAATATCAACTATTTCTATACAGTAAAAGTATGATTATTACATTCACGATCTTGTTTGTGCTATTAGAACTTGTGTTGTGTCCTTTGGTATACATTTTATGCTTTCTTAATAAAAAATGTTGATTTTATTACTTCCATTTTATTTATATATGGATGATTTATATATAAATATAACAGGCATGGGCTGGTATAAGATTCTGACAGTATGATAACCTTAAATAAAAATATCACGGTTTGTGATTACTGCTCTAAAATATATTCTTTTTAAATGTCTGGGTAAAAAAAACTAAAACTTTTTTCCACTTTGAAAACAATATAAATTTTTTTGTGAAAGATGTTTAATACTTTAGAGCAGTAAACATGTCAGGCTTTATAATTCAAATGAATCACAGATTTCTGCTGTCTTCATTTGTTTCAAAAACACAGATTTCTTTACAATTTAAAAGTCATCTTTGGATATTTTTTCTTCTGGAGATACTGTTATCCTAAAAAACTAAACAAAAGTAAATAAAAGATCTTACACATATCTTAGGAACAATATTGCTCAAAATTGTTTTAAAACTTTGACTTTTCCAAACCGTCTCTATACCTTGAGAACGGTTATCATCCCATGCCTGATATAACACATATTTACTATTTTTTGAGATATTCACAGCTTTAGTACTGTTTTGACTTGATTGTTGGAGACAGTTTAACTTTCCTACACACTCACACACAATCATGACGTAAGGATTTATCTTCAGAAAAAAAATATGCTACATTTAATCATTGAAATGATTTACAAACATGAGATTATTACACCAGTTCAGTCAAATGAATGCATGCTATACAGTGTTTTTTAACCTGTAATTACAGTGCTCAGCATATATAAGTACACCCTTCACAAATCTCTCTTTTAAAATCATATTTTTAATTGGAAACTTTACAATATTATATTTGTGCATATACGTTAGATTAGTCTGACAAATCTGGAGCTTATCTAACAAAATAACGGTCCACAAACTAGTACAAAAAATTTATGATATAGAAAATATTAAATACAAATTTTAAAGAGGAGAAATCAAGAGAAGCAAAAGAATTTGAAGTTTTTTGTTGAAATTATGTAGGTTGTCATTTATTTTTGCAATATTTAGCTTGAATTGAATTGCATATTTTTATATCTAAATATGTTTGGTGACTAAAATATTATTTTAATACATATATCTGTTTAATAAATCTGTTTTGTTTAAGTGCAGCAAAATACACAGCCTATATTCTCTGAGAAATGGATCAAAATATTCATTTTCAAAATGTGGTGTACTCAATAGTTCTGAGCACTGTATGTCTAATGCAAAAATAATCCAAAAAAAGCCCAAATTTGTGCTTCATGAATGTCTTTATTTTTGTTTTCTCCAGGAAAGGAATGTAGAGCACACGGCATGACACTGAGCTGTGACAGACTCAAGTGACTGTAAGTACACCACTGATTTAACCTTATTATTGCCTATAAAAGAAAAAGAAATATAAGAAATGTGAATTTGTAGTGCATGAAATGTATAGAAAAGCCTAAAAATGTCTATATCCTCATGAAGTACCTGACAAAAGAGAAAAAAAAAGGTGAAAGGCATACAGACAGAGCAAACAACATAAGTAAATATTATAATGTGGGAGGCTACAAGCTTTTGTCCACAAACACTTTTTATTTTTTTGTTCTCCCAGAAGTCCTCTTTTCATAACCTGTAATTTTAGCCTTATAGACAGCAGATGCTTCACTGTCCTCTCGCTTGTGTGACTCCAAAAGTTTATTGTCAGTGTGGGCTCACCTGGTACAAAAGCATACGAGCACATGCTGAATGGAACAGAAACCTGGGGGGAGGGTTTACAAAAACAACTAACATCAGAAATAGAACATGATAAATATTGCAAGTTAGTCATGCCTGAAATGATTGTTATTAATAGCCCACTCATTTTGCACTTTGCACACGAGTCATGTCAATTATTTCTTACACTCGCTACGTAAGAGTCATTTCAAAGAGGATTTAGAACAAAAGCATACTTTGTTGTTTAGCTTACTCATTTAGTTCTTTAAAAATGCATGTCTCGGCTGATTTGAATCTACTCGTGGGTTCTGTTTGAAAATTCAAATAAATTTAGGATCAATTTTAAGCTTGAGTTTTGAAAAGTCATTGGCTTTCTGAAGTTATCATCATGATTTGTTAAATCTAATGTAATAAAATAAAGCTTTGACTACAGTGGATTTCAATGCTGCACACTTACCTGATAACGGTGGTTTCATCAGTGAGAGAAAGACAGGTTGTGTAAGAATGGCGTGATTATCACGTTTTTCTCAGAACAGGTACCATATTACCAGAACTGACCAAACCGTGTGCAAAAGATTTTGTGCACAGAGCACTTCTGCAATCGTATCCACCCATCGCTGCAGATTAGCAACGTGCTGTTAATTAAACAAAATATAAAATATTTGGTTATATAAAGATCACAAACAGTGTAAAAAGCAAGAATTTAACATTAATATGATTTTTTGGAAGCAATTTTACACATTTAAAAGCTGTTAATAAGTATTATGTTCCATTTTTCATTACAAATAGTTACATATCCTTATCTTTGTTGTTGTTTTACAAAAAAAGAAAAATAATAATAATAAAACTAAAAACTAAATAATAATAATAATAATAAGGGGGAAAATGGAATCAAAAGTAATAAAAGTGTAGAGAAAATTACAACCCAATCAATGTTCAGATGCATTGTCATTGTTGAAAGTAAATGTTTACAATTAAACAGTATAAGATAACAATAGTTATAAACAAACAAAAATGTAATTACTATGGAATGAATAAATAAAATAGAAGGAGAGTGCATCTATTAAAATGGAAGGCAAGATGTTAAGAGAGTTAAAGTAAGTTCTAAAACTTTGCCACTTTTTAAAGGAATTAGTTTTGCTAGAGCATCGAACGTTTTTCAACTTTAGAAAATGCATGGTATCCACAAGCCATTGGGATATAGTTGGAGGCTTATTTGATTTTCACTTATGTAGAATACGATGCCGAGCTAATAATGAGGTAAAGGCCAAAATATTAAGATGTTTAGAATTAAACTGAGAGCAAATCTTTGAAATCCCAAAAATGGCTACATCAGGGCATGCGTTGATGAATTGTCGAATATTTAATAAATATAGAACAGTGTTATTTATAAAATGTGGTAAACTTGATCTTTTTTTATTTATTTTTTTTTTTTGCCATGACATAGCCAAAGAGGCTGATATGGCAATAAACTCAGCATTGTAGCTCTATATACCAGGGGTGCCCAAACTTTTTCTCATGAAGGGCCAAAAACTAAAATTAATTGAGGGTGGTGGGCCAAAGGTATTAAAATAAAGTTGCTGAGGTAATTTCCTAAAATATGAATATTTTTTAATCTGTTGTATAATCATACATAAAGTTGAAGTCAGAATTATTAGCCCCCCTAAATTATTAGACTGCTTGTTTACTTTTTCCACAATTTCTGTTTAACGGAGAGCAGATTGTTTCAGCACATTTCTAAACATAATAGTTTTAATAACTCATTTCTAATAACTGATTTATATTGTCTTTGTCATGATGACAGTAAATAATATTTTACTAGATATTTTTCAAGACACTTCTATACAACTTAAAGTGACATTTAAAGGCTTAACTAGTTTAATTTAGTTAACTAGGCAGGTTAGGGTAATTAGGCAAGTTATTGTATAGCGATTGTTAGTTCTGTAGACTACAGAGAAAAAATATAGCTTAAAGGGGCTAATAATTTTGAAAATTTAAAACTGCTTTTATTCTAGATGAAATAAAACAAATAAGACTTTCTCCAGAAGAAAAAATATTATCAGACAAAAAACTAAAAAATGTCCTTACTATGTTAAACATCATTTGGAAAATATTTTAAAAAGAAGGAAAAAATACAAAGGGGGCTAGTAATTCTGGCTTTAAGTGTGTGTGTGTATATATGTGTGTGTGTGTGTGTGTGTGTGTGTGTGTGTGTGTGTATATAACTATATATATATATATATATATATATATATATATTTACATTTAACAATGAACTTCTTACAGTAAAAACAAACAATCCCATTTATACCACAATGGAGTTCAATGCATTGTCTACTGTCCGTCAAGGAACCATATTTATATTTCAACTAGGGCTGGGCTGATAAGTTATATTATATTTAATGGCAATCAAATTGATGTCAATAAAAATGATAAGCTCTGAACTTTTTTTTAGTCTATATTGATCTGAGAGCCAATCACACAGTAGAAATGTGCAACAGTGGGAATCTAAAAAGTGTGTTGAAATCAAATTTTGGCCACCGAGATGTAGAGATTAGAGATGTATTGAATTTTTGAGATGTATCAAATTTAATACATTCAAGATATAATAATATTTTGGCCACTAAAAATGTATTGGCTGAAAATATGGTATGCCATTTAATGGACACTCTTATTTTTGTGGTTTCAGTCATCGTTGGGATTGTCTTTTGAATCTGGAGGCATTAACATCTTATATCAAAATGTATATCGTTATCATTCAATATGGAAAATAATTATCGAGATTGCATTTTTGTTATATCACCAAGCCCTAATTTAAATCTTTTTTACTAAATCTGATTAACTTAATTGAAAATTTTAATTTCAGTTTGCTTTTCTGTAGTTATGTGATATTTGAACTGTCATCTCTGTCAAAGGCATCCTCACATTTCACAACAAACTTTTAAGCATGAAAAACAATGCATGACCTTGAAATTGGACAGACGTCTGCCAATTTTCCAGGTTTCCATTTAGAGCGAACTAAAGATGTTCACTTGACACCTAAAAAAATAAATAAAATATGTTACACTTTGTATGTTTTTCCATACATCCTTATCTTAGTAATCTATGTCATGTTGCATTTGCATAGCACAACCAAACATGAGCCATAACAGCCCACAAGCCAGGAGAAGTCACACATTTCAATTAAAATTGCCTCTTGGTATTTTATTCCTATTTTTAATGTTAGTTTCAGATGTTCTGAGCAAGCTTGGATCCTTTTTTCGATGTCATTTTGGTTATTAAATTACAAGATGCATCCGTATTGACACTTCTTTCTCCCTTTGTGTTGATCCTGTGTTTTCAGGTTGCGAAACGAGAACCGCGCGTGTGTGTGTGTGCGGTTGTGTGGGCGCGCGCCTCGCGTGAGTGCGTGTGTGCGCGCGCTCTGTGCGGGGCCTGTCGGTACTGTAGCAGCACAGAATGGTTTGTGAGTTATAACGGGGGTGCAGGCCGTACTGTGCTGCGGCAACAACGACAGGACAGACGCGCACTTCCCATTCAAACGGGTGAAACACCGAGAAGAAAGATGAAGTAGACTAAAACAACAGCGGCAGCAGCAAGACTACGTGTGCCTGCGAGTCTCCTGAACTTGGCCGTGTGACAGACTGGCTGCCTGGCTGTAGCAGCACGTAAATATTGGAGTCAAAGCACTTGCGAATCCTCCAGTATTGACCGTGCTGCTGGAGTTAGGCGGGCCGTTTACCGTCTGCGGGGGCCTCGGGATCCCTCATCTCGTCACTTGAAGACCAACGACTTTCTAATGACATGCTGGCCTAATGACTGTGTTTTTAGATGCTTTTATTCTGGGAGAACAGATGACATGAAATCTGATATTACATCCAATGCGCTGTATAATTGTTTGTAATTCGATTTTTAGATGGGTCAGATGCTTCTGCATAAGTGCTTTGAGCTCGTTGATGAAATGTACTTGAAAATGAAATAAAAAATAAAGATAAAAATATTAAAATCACCATCATTTTTTGACAGACTATTTAATGTACTGAATTATGGGCTGTTTATCAAATTCATAATTTCTCAGAAGAAATGTTTACCATTTCTAGACGTTACGGAGCTCTACCTGCTAACTTTTTGGTCGAGGCACACCGATGAAGAGTGATAAAATGTGTCGTATTACAGTGTTGTGGCATCATCACATCAGTAATGTACTCTCCGTCTTTATTTTCACATTTTGTATAACGCAGCATCGCCATCTTCTGGGAAACTTCAAATGGCTTCAAGTTTTATTTAAATCCCCCCATTTCTTTTAAGCTATTATTTAGGGGAGGTGTGCAGACAGAATTAATCGGTAGACAGGCCACTTTTGGTACTTTTAGGTGTTTGTTTTGATATTTCGCGTTTCTTTCCCTTGGTAAGGGCCGTTAATAATAAGTATATTTACACTCCCTCCGTTGAAATGCTCGTTTTACTCCTCAGGCGATACTGAGGAAACCATCCTTCAAATTCGTGTCCACCACCAGGCCAAGATTAAGAAAAATTTGCCTTCGTCTGGATTAATTATACAGAAATGTGTCAAATAAGCAAGTGAAAGATGGAAAATGTACTGTAAAAATGCTAATTTATCTAAAACTTTTAGGGCCACTTCAGCTTTAAACACGAACCTTGTTAGGTACACGAAAGGGCAAAAATCAAAGAAATGTGCCAACCCTAAGCAAATCTTTAGCTAAGATTCAACTTCATTTAATTTTGTTCATATGTGGAGATGAGAATACCGTTTATTCGATGTACGGTCACGCACGCTCGCCAGTTAAGGCCATCTTATTTATTGTACTGGTTTTTAAATCATATGTCAAAATAAAATAATTCTAGGTTGTTCAGTACAAACAAGATTTAAATGACTTAAATGCAATATCATAATTTAAAAACTGATACATTTATTCAAATAAACCCCCTGATTATCTTAAACGACGAAGCGCAGCTCTTGAATCTCACATTTCTGACAGAAGGTGAGCGATCCTGCTCAAAATCCAGCATTACAGTAAACGCGGTTGAACTATAAAATAACTAACTTAGATCTCCAGCTGCCAATCAACTAGCGTTAATGTAAGTTCATCTGTGGCACCCAGCATTCATGGAAATCTTGACCAAACGCTTCAGCTGGTAATATTACATATAACGTGCAAGATTTAAAGACAAACCCTACTGTATGTTATTTTTATGCATGTAAGTGACATTACTTAAACTCTAAAAGAGCACCACAGAATCCCGTTGATTATAATTGTGTGTATTAACGACGCTTAATGCACGTATTAATACTCTTTAGATGCTGAATGACAGTTGCTACACGACGTGGGCCAGTTATTGGTGGGTAGCCATGCATTGTAAATCGTATTGTTTTAGGTCAGCATGAATAAATATATATAATGGTTTATATTCCTTCTGTCGTTTTGATTGGTCACTTATGGTTATGTAATCGATTGTTTTCTTTTTTCTTTATTTAATGCCAATAACTTTTGAAAATAATAATAATAATTGGTGCCTCTAGCACAGCAAAATGTTTTGCCTTTATATTAATTAAAATATATTTATTATTTCTATAGTATTAAAAAATCCTTTAAAAAATATCCACATCAATTGCACATCGCGTTATAATAATAAAAAGCAGGTACAAGTGAAATCAATAAAATTGTCGAATGACATTCATGACGGATACCACAAGCGAACCAAAAAATATTAAGAGAAAATAGGGCAGAGACCACGTCACTTTCTTCATGCTCTTACGTCACTCTCTTTCTCATGTCATTGAGGTTACTCTATCCCTAGACTGAACAACAGCATAAATACAGTACATTAGAATACGCACTGACCACTTTCTGAAGCGGAAATTCATAGTGCACCCTATAGGTCTGCACAACTTTTTCCCCTTCTGTTCTGAATGAGCTATTCTTGGCAGGTAAGGCGAGATCCTACCGGGTAATTTCCACAGAAACCTCATGTGGAGTGTCACAGCTGAGCAGCGCGCAGGGTTATCCTGAAATCTGATTGGGCAGCCCTGAAAATAACGGTTTTGTTGTTGTTCAAAATACTAAAGGCACGCAGGCAAGTGCGCTCATGTTTAGCATCTGTTTGCTGTTTTAAGCTCATTTATGACATACCGCGAAATCATATATGATCACCTCACTAAATAGCATCACCTGCGTCCCGAAATCATAGTATGGCGAAAACGGTAAAGTTATTAGAAGTGCATTCACACAACAAACATGTTCCCTAGTGATTACTAGATATATATTCCATGACAAATTAAACAATCTAGAGCTAAATCAGAATATATAGCTATTAAAATCAAATAGGAAGACCATGATGTGCCTACTGTACCTTCATTTGGTCCATTTACCTCGACATCTGCTTACTAGTCACCCAAAGGTCAAGAACGTGAGGTAAGTCAAAATAAATAGTTTCTATAATAATGCAATAATCCCATGAAAAGTATGGATGTTGGGAAAAACAGTTCCACCGCATAACTGCGAACACATCACGCGCTCTTTTATTGGATAGAAACCGCGCGCGCCAGTTACTAGGGCACTCCGCAAACGCAATCATGGCGCTTGTTGCTGTGCAGATTTCAACACGAGCGAACTTCAAAAACAACAAACAAAAGTTGACAGGCAAGTCGCGCGTAACAGGAGTCAATAACGACTCTTATTCGAAATGTTTAATTAAACAAGACTTCAATGCGAGAGCGAGACAATATGTGAACACAACTAAAGGCATGTTTCGTTTTTGAAAGAAGTTGGTCGGATATAGATCGCCCCTTACTTTGAGCGGCGAGGTTGTTGCCATGCAAAACTTCACAGCTGTAACTGAGTGGCACAGAGCAGGTTAAAAGCTTTTAAGGTCACATCGATCCTGATCCCTCAGATTTGCACTCCGTCTCGCACGTTTTTGGAGCCTCGCTCAAACGACTAGTTTGTATCAAAACAAAGCTACATGTGGTCTGACAAATTACTGCACAATATGTCGTCAAAATATGTCTCAAAGACAGAACGGCCAAAATTACCTGATGTGTGGTAGTAATCCAGTCGAACGGGATGAAGTTTTACTCATTAAGGGATATTTTATCCCCACAAAAACGTCTTTAATCATATATATTTAATTATCCAGAACTTTCTTTTACGTGAAAAGTTGTTATAATTGTAAGTGAAAGTCGATTATATACTAACGTTACGTTTAAAATTCAAATGTATGAGGTGGACGGGATAGCTGCGGATAAGCACATCAGTATAGCGTTGCCATCATTTTTTAACAATGCATAACAATATTGAATATTTTTACAGTACTGTGATGGTTGGGTTTAGAGTTAAGGTGAGGGGTGAAATACAATTTATTGGGTAGTGTAATAAATAATACTCCATTACACTATTTTTACATTGCGGTTAGGTTTAGGGTGAGACGTTAATAAAATGCAATAAATAGGAAATTTAATAAATAATATAAATGTATTCTTGTTAACTTCCGACAGCAACCATATCTGATCTAGCCACAACCGAGATAAACGATTTCACTTTTGGCGGGCATTTGATTTCATATAGTGTGTATATGTGACTCATTTATTTTGTTTCACAGACGAAGGAAAACCAGTTTTGTCACAACATGAGGTTGAGAAAATGATGACAGATTTTTTTTTTTGCTGAGTGATCTTTGTAATAATAGCGTCGGTTGTTCACTAGAGGTCGCCGTTGAACTAGAAATAATATTTTTTTCTAAAAGCGGAAAAAAACTCCCTTTTATCACGTCATATCCTGTTAGCTTAGCATCTAGATTAAATAAAAATGACCTCCGTTGGTTGATGGCTCGAATAACCCCGTATGACAACTAAACTTAAGCGGAATCAAGTTATTTAACCATAACAGTGTTGCTGTGGGAAAAATAATATTATGGCAGCGCTGCTTTCATGCTGTTTTGGCTGCTGTGGAGACAATAACAGTGGCCACGTAACACTGAAGGAAATGCCCACGGTTCAGCTGGACACTCATCACATGGGTGAGTGATGAATCTGTCATTTCAGACACATTATAATAACCAAAAACACTGATAAAATCATAAACCGGCAGTGTCGTTGTTTCTATACACTGTAAAAAATGCTGGATTCCACACAATTCATTCATGCTGTCCCAACACAAATCGATTAAGTTAACGTAACACTTTCCACAAATTTATGTGGATTGAACATAAAAAATTAAGTTGTCCCAATGAAATCTCAAGAATTGTGTTGTTTCTGCTCATTTTAATTAAGTAGATTGAACAAGTAAATATATATATTTGTATAATCATCAAATCATTTGTATAATCAAAATAATCAGCAGGAATGGACCAAAATCAGTGCTGGTAATTAATTATTTTTTCGTGATTCGAATTTAACAATGACATATTTGTAATTCAGTTATATTATTACGCTTTTGTCCTTAATCAGAGTGACTTACCAGTAGTAGTTCTACAAAACGCCCATTTTTCCTAATTAAATGATTACCCCAATTATTATTATTATCAATATTATTAATACTGTTAGTATTATTTTACAAATATTCCTTTTTTTAGAGGCCACACAACATATAAAAAAAGATTATTTATATATTTAAAAATATTTATTTGTCTTATTTTGAATAATTATGAAATTTATTAAGTTTTTCATAGTTTGCTACAATTTTAATGGCCTACATGTTGTTGATAAAGAGTGGATTCATTTTCATTCTTTCAGTTTTATTAATGCAGTACAGCATTATTCAAATTAACTTAAAATGTCAGCGTTTAATTACTTTACTGACTACACAATTATCATGTAATCTGTGCTCACTGTTCAGTAACGGACTAGATCACAGGTCTCAAACTTTATTCCTGGAATGCCGCTGCTCTGCACTGCGCTGCTTTTGCTCCAACCCTGATCAAACAAAGCTTATCCAACTAATGAAGGTGTTCATGACTCTTTTGAACACCTTGGTTATTTGGATCAGCTGTTTTTGATAGAGTTGGAGCAAAACTGTGCAGAGATGGGCCCTCCAGGAATTGAGTTTAAAGACCTTTGGACTACACAGTTTGCAAGTAATCAACCACATAACGGAAAGTGAATTCATTTTCCTTCCCTAAATATTATTCTATACAATTTAATGTGAAAGACAAATTGGTTTAAAATAAATTAAATATTATTTATGATTGTTACCTAGAATTTAATATATTAGATTACATGGCAAAGCCGTTTCAGCATGTCATTTGTTGTCAGTAATGGAGTACACTGTAAGTAATCTACACAGCACAACCTACAAAATCTACAGGTGAAAAAAGCACAATTACACATTAATGAAAGTTGTGATGCAGAATAAATGCGACAAAGTCTCTCAAAATAATTGTTAATTTCAGGTACTGATGTTGTCATTGTAAAGAGTGGAAGACGCATATGTGGAACCGGAGGCTGTACAGCAAACGCTCCTCTCCATCAAAACAAAAGCTACTTTGAATTCAAGATTCAGTCTACAGGTAAGGCATGATGTGTGTGTGAGCATTTATTATGTTTATGGCTCGTTTCCACTGAATGGCGTGGTTCAGTACAGCATGATAAGCAATTATTTAGATTTTCACAGTCAGAAGTTGTGAATGGTTCCAAATTGGCACAACCACACAGTAAAAAGTACCTAATAAAATACATAAAGTGTGGAGCTCGACTCACTACAGAATGCTGACTGGTTTACAGAGTGCATGCTGCAAGGGGAGCTACAACTACACAGGAAGTGCCGTTTTTAAATACACAGCTGAAACAATAAGGCAATGTCTAAGTGCAGACATCGTTGATAGCATGGTGAGAAATGTAAAGTCACAAACAGACGCATACCAAGAAGCAAGAATAGTATGTACTGCGTGTCCTCCATTGTTGTTTTTAGAGCCTTATTCTTCACGTAAGCATGTTATCGATTGCTACTCTCCAGTATACATCACATCTATCAAGTGATGTCGATTTCTACTTACTGGCTTACACCAATCCTACCAAGTAAACATGTTATTGGCAGTAGAACCGTAAGCCTGATCAGAAAGCTCTGCACAAGAAGTTTGGCCAGAGGAGAAATGGTCATGCCCAGCTGAGCCTGGTTTCTGTCGAGTTTTTTTTCCCTTCACTTTTTAATTTGTGAAGTTTTGTTCCTCAACACTGGCTGCCTTTGTTTTGGGAATCGTGGAGCTGCACATCGATGGATTTGCTTTTCAGTGTTTGCACTTTCAGCAGTGAAATGTAAACCAACTGAACTGAACTAAACGGAACTTCAACTCTGAGAACTGGACTGACACAGTTTCAATGTACTAGAAGTTCCATGTTAAGCTGCTCTGACACGATCTACATTGAAAAAGTGCTATAGAAATGAAGATGAATTTAAAATAATTCTAGTTATTAGTTATCCTAGTTATTAGGTGTGACTGAAGTGAACTTTGCTCCTTGCAGGTGTCTGGGGAATAGGAGTGGCAACTCAGAAAGCAAATCTAAACCAGATCCCTCTGGGTCGAGACCCGCACAGCCTTGTGCTCCGGCAAGATGGCACCGTGTACCATAACAACGAAGAAAAGAACCGATTACCAGCAAACAGCTTGCCGCAGGAAGGGGACATTGTGGTGAGACTTACAGGGATAGTGCATCCAAAAATGAAGCCCTCAAGCCTTTTAAGATGCAGATGACCAGGTAGAGAAGTAAAAAAAAAAATCGAACGAGTTGTCTCCTGGTATCTATATAATGGCGATTCATGGATGCTATCCAGACCCCTCCTAGTTTTTCACGGTTCTGATGAAGGAAGGAAGGAATTCTGAGGAATCCAACGCTAAATCAACAAAAAGTCCCAATGTTTTTAAGACCCTGCAAAATTCCTAATTTAATTGCAAAATAATCACAAATAATCTCATAAAAGATCCAATTCCAAACCATATAACCAAATTAAAATTTTTTCAGCTTGCAATTAGTTGTTAGTACACAGCTCACGTGATTTATTTGAGCGTCTCTAGAAAAAAATGACGTCTTACCTCCCAATCAATACATTGCATGGAAGTGGGGGGGGGATAGTTTCACAGCCTATGCAGTAAGCAGACGCAAATGAAGCACGAGATGCAAAGATGTGATTAGACATCCTGTGGTGCAAATCGAGTGAATAACACGGCGCAAATTGGTCGTTTTGTGCATTTGACACGCTTCAGCCTGCAAAAGAAAGTGAGAGCAAACATCCAACAAGTGGAGCAACGGAACAGACAGAAGAGCAAGCAGCTTACAATGATGGAGTTTGGTTCAAGGATGACTGCTACTGGACGTGACCGGATTTAAGGACATTATTTTTGCTTTAAATGTATGGCTGGTAGCCTGTTATGATGTGCGTCAAATCAATAAATGATTTATTTATTTATTTATTTATTTATTTATATTTTTAATGCAAATTTCTGGAAATTACCACCACAAAATCTGTCAAAAAATGATGAAAAACTAAGGGGTCTGACTATCATTTGAGATAAAAACAAATTAGGGTTACCCGCAGCTCCTGTCAATATACTGAGGTCTTATGAACTGAAACCATCACCAAATGCAACAAACTGAACATTATTTATAGCTTTTATTATCTGCTATTCACAGTCTAGGCAAACGACTCTGAGAATGTACACTGAAGTATGTACTACGAGCGTTTCGTTACATAACATGCACAGATGCATCCTCTTTCTCCCTGTGGTAAACAAACCCAAGTGCTTCAGCTTACACCTGCAAATACATCAATAAAGATGAGATGCTCGTACTGTATACTTCAGTGTACGCACAGGTAATGATGTAGATCATGTTCAGTTTTCTGCACTGAGCGATGCTTTTGGTTAGTGCAGTATTGAGAGTCATGGGTAATAATTATAATTTGCATGCTTTTTTTTTTTGTTGACTATTAAAGCGATGACACACACTGAACTCCATTATATGATACCAGAGGACAATGGTTAAATTGAACAACTACATCTTGAATGGCCTGAGGATGAGTTAAAGAACAAGAAATGAATATGTTTGGGTGAACTATATCACTTTAACAGCAGTAATGTTTAAATGGGATTTATTGGTGATGGATAAATGCATTTGTGTGCTGTAGTATGGCCAGGCTCACGTTACAGGACTGATAATATTTTATCTGGCATTTCAGTCTGTTCAGATTTTTATTCCAGATTATTTGGTAATGTGAGGCGCTCACAGATTGAATCTTAAATTTAACCTGTGCAGTCTTGTCTCAGCGGGTTGGCACTCTTTTGGCAGCACACAGCATGTGGCGCTTATCAATGTTTTGACTCGTCTGTCTAACTGCTAACTATTCTAACTCAATCAAAACTGATGTAAGAAGAAAATAACACTGAAGGTTAATGGTAATAGCATTAAAGTCAAATGCTCTTAAATTCAAAGAAGTTGTGAAGATTATCACGAGGAACAAAGCAAAGACATGTAAGAATTATCAATGTTTGCTGGGCACAGGTCCTATTTTCTGCAATAATTTATTAACTGGGGGGATGCTACATTTCATGACAGCAGCATTGTATTTTATCTTTCATTTACTGAGTTTTCTTATTCACCTTATTCTCAGCTGTCGAGCGGGCGCTGCCATTTGAATCTTTTTGTCTTGCGACTTCCGGTCACATTCACTTTCATTCATTTTTTGACGTTAAAAACTGCTCGTTACGCTGCTTGATGTTGCAATTTAATATTTTCTTATTATATTATGCTACTTGGTCTGTGTAGTCATGCAAACATTTGTTTGTTGAGCAAGTAGTTTGGCCATTTTCTGCCGTTTATTATTCCTAGTCATTTCTCCCTTAGGCGACTGAATCGGAAGTTCTAAGACAATCGCGAAAACAGGCGCACTTCCGCATTTTAGAATAAGGTCAATACAGTGGGGAAAATAAGTATTGAACTTGTTTTTTTCCTGGGCATAATATTTCTAAAGAAGCTGTTGACATGAAATTGAACAAACAAACACAAACGAAAATAAAACAAAACAAAAAATCTGAAAAAATCAGTCGCTTAATAACAATGGAATGACACAAGTAGGGTTGGGCCGATAGACGATGCCATTGTTCATCGCCGATGGCCAGTAGTTCGCGAAAAATACACACTTTGGTCCTGTTTACACTAATATGTCTTAGTATTAAAATAGCACTTTAGAACAAAAATGATCCACATCCACACTGTTTTACCTAGCATTTCTGAACAGCCCTCCATCCGCTGAAAACACACATCACGTAACCACACACACACACACATACACACTGTCGTGCTCTCGTCTGAGCTCCAGAGAGCAGTGCACGTCGGACAGTTTATCAAGGATTCACCGCTGGATCGCGTCTCACTATAGTTGTTAAATGTAATATTTAATTAATCTCGTCTCTATTGAATGACTCTTCTGTCTTTTGAATCTATCAGGTAACGTGTCACAGCATCAGTACACTGCTTCAGTCTTTTACTTTCACTCTTGTACTTAGTAATTTTAATAAAAGCCGACCAGCCTTCAGCGGAAAAAGTGATTGACTGGTGGTAATATGCGTGTATGTATTTACTTATGATTTGGTTATTGGTAAAACAAAGACCATGCGGGTCAGGTAGTTGAAACGGTAGCCTACGAATTATTAATTTGTTATGAATTAATTAATTATTCATAAGTAATTCACCTCCGCCTATGACGACGATGCCATCGCGATGTTTCACATTAGACATTGTACGATGCCAAATTGGTCGACATCGCCCAACCCTGGACACAAGTGCTGAACTACTGAAATGTATTTAATACTTTATATAAAGGTTTTTTTGGTGATGGCAGCTTAAAGACGCCTCTCATATGGAGAATGAAGTCACATGCATTGCTCAGCTGTGATTTTTCACAGACTTCAACAGAGTGTAAAAATCTTCTGTGGGTCTCGTCTGTCAAATCTGATCTTTAACTTGTATTCTCTATTGGGTTTAAGTCAGGTGATTAGTTGGGCCATTCTACAGCTTGATTTTCTTTCTCTGAAAGCATTTGAGAGTGTCCTTGGCTGTGTTTTGGATCATTGTCGTAATAAAATGTCCACTCTGGTTTTATCTTATGCACTTACAGCAAATATAATTGAATCTGCTCTGCTGGTGGTTTGTTTGAATATAATAGCTTCATGCATCTAATTTTGCTTTCTGCCATGTTTTTGTGCTTGAAGGGTGTTACATATGACCATGTGGAACTGAATTTGTACCTAAACGGGAAGAATATGAACTGTCCAGCATCAGGCATCAGAGGAACTGTTTATCCTGTAGTTTATGGTGAGTATTTTAATGTTTTCGTATATTCCTTTTTGTTATGTGAACTGTAATTAGGACAAAGGCTAGATCCTTTTTAGTGTCTAAAGTGATTGTATGTACATAGAAACTATGCTGTGTGTTAGAGATGCACAATATATAATTTCTGCATCGATATCGCAATGTGTGAATCTGCAATAGTCACATGGCAGAATCTACAATATCAAGTTAGGATTATAATTACCCAGGAGCCACATTTCAGACACGTTATTGTACATTTGATTACTAAATTTCTGTTCATCAACACTATTAAGGCTGATTTATACTTCTTATAGTATTTATACTATGATGTGACTGTTGCGAATGATCATATTGCGACATTGATGCTGAAAGCATATATTATGCACCCGTAATTCAAATCCCAGAAATATAAAATATCAAAATGTCTGATTTTTTTTTTTGTTTTTGTTTTTTGCCAGTATCGTGCAGCCCTAATATGTGTTTTGTGAAATAAAATGTCAACACGTGTGAGAAATAATGTTCCGTCATCATTCAGATATATTTATGTATTCTATACTTAGTAAAAGATATAAACAATGAATGATCATCATAATTAATTGTAATTTTTAAATGATTGAAAACCTTTTGCTTGCTATTGAGTAAATCTTAGTAATTTGAAGGTCATTCTAAAATGTGTATTTTAGGGCTTCTCTATGATCCCTAAATTGAGAATATGATGATATAATGAAATTCTTCTTCTAAATTTAATCTATTGTTACACTGAATGACATTTTAGTTGGTGTTTTTTGGAAATCATGTCATCCTTCAGTCACTTTTCGGTCAGAAAAAAAACATTTAGCAGGGTTTGATTAAAATTACAATCATATGCCTTTTTTCCTACTCTGCAATAAAAATAAAAAATGTATTTTAAACATTAAAGACAACCTTATTTTGATTGTCTGTACCTGTAATATTCTGTATTTGAAAAATAATTTGCATTTGCATCTAGTTTTTGATTTATTAAATTGTAGGGGAAATGAGTTGGTAATCAGTGTAATATGTGAGGGTTAACAGACTTAAACATGCATGTCTTTATCTTGTCCCTCACAGTGGACGATAGTGCAATACTGGATTGTCAGTTCGGTGACTTCTACTATCCTCCTCCACAAGGCTACCAGAAGATTCTCTTCGAGCAACAGATCTTTTAAAGTTCCCATTGTGCTGTTGCATACACTAAACATACTCCACAGCCTGGATTTGAAGTGCTACGGTTATGATTGATTCCTAACTATAAGGTGGCTCAGACTACTGAAAGGAGTTGAGTCAAACGACAGACGGCCTTCTGCTTTTCATGTCAACTTGTGCGATTCCATCATCCTGCACACTTATTTGTGCACTGATCTCAAAGTTTATTCAGCGCATTCATCTTTCTTTTGCACTGTGCTTTTACTTGTATATCAACATTGTACTGTTGTGAATTTTTGGTTTGAATATGAAACGGGTATATATTGGAGTCATAAATTACAGCTGACAATCATGACTGACACTTTATACATTTCAAGTGATGCTGACTCAACAGTCAACACTGCATCACTTTTTCTGTTTGATATATGACCCACACACTCCATACTTATTATCATAATCCGTTTGATTTGTTAAATAACTTGACTTCTAGTTGATGGAGAAGTGGCAGAAGGTAGATTTTGCAGATGAATCATCTGTTGAGCTGCATCCCAATCGTCAGAAATACTGCAGAAGACCTACTGGGACCTACATGGATCCAAGATTCTCACAGAAATCAGGCAAGTTTGGTGAAGGAAAAATCATGAATTGCAGTTACATTCAGTAAGGAGGCGCGCGAGAGATTTGCAGAGTTAATGGCAACATCAACAGCCTGAGGTATCAAGACATTTGTGCTGCCCATCACATTACAAACCACAGGAGAGGGCAAATTCTCCAGCAGGATAGCGCTTCTTCTCATACTTCAGCCTCCACATCAAAGTTCCTGAAAGCAAAGAAGCTCAAGGTGCTCCAGAATTGGCCAGCCCAGTCACCAGACATGAACATTATTAAGCATGTCTCAGGTAAGATGGAGGTGGAGGCGTTGAAGATGAATTCAAAGAATCTTGATGAACTCTGGGAGTCCTGCATGAACGCTTTCTATGCCATTCCAGATGACTTTATTAATAAGTTAATAGAGTCATTGCAGAGATGTCTGGATGCAGTCCTCCACGCTCATGGGAGTCAGACAGAATATTCATTATTTTTCACTGCACGATTACTTTATATTCTATACTGTACATTATTTCTTTTAAGTGAAAAGACTTTTGTCTTAGCAAAGTCAGACCTTACTGTCCTAATTTAATAATTAAAAACAAGGCATGATCATATTTTATTTTGGTGAAAAAAGCGTAATCTAGAGGCCTTTGCCTTTCATATAAGCCACTCCTGACACCAAATGATCAACTAGAAGTCAAGTTATTATTTCTTATTTCTAAAACTTGGAACCTATATATATATACCACACATATTTTCATTGTGAGTTTCATATCATGTTGCTTTTGATATACATTATGTCTTATATAATTATTCCAGTTTGTGAACAACGCCAATATGTAAAGTGACATTTGAAAGAGGTTAGAAAAGAGTAATGTTTTTATTTGGGGGTTAAATGATATCTGATCATTTATTTAGAAATTGTAATTCATTTTAAAGTTGTTTATAATGAATGATTGAATGTTCAACTTGGTGTTGCTTTTCTATGTTCTAATCTGACATCTACGTGTTGAGTGTCTTAGCAATAAAGATTTTGGTTTTGTCTTTTGTGCATAAAGACTGTCTTGTATCGGCTTTAACCATTTAAAATGACGCTACCTCTAATTAAAATGCTAATTTCTACTCGAAGACCGTCTTTTTCATGCCAAAAGTGAGAATATACAATCACAGTACATTATAAAGAAAATAAAAAAACATTTTGAATTAAAAAAACAAAAAATAAAAGAAAAACAAAAACAATCAGAAAACAATACATTACGCAATAAAGAAAAATATATAATTTACAAATTTCTGTTGTTTTAAAGCCTTTTTTGTAAGAGTTAGAAATAATTACATAGTAATACTGCATTTCAGTAAGCAAAATATTTAAAACAAAAACATGTTTCTGGTTTGCAAATTTAAATTTATGTATATAAAATTTTGTTGTTAAGATCAGATTAAGAAAATATATTTAATTTTTATGTAAAGTTTCAGTTTTATAATTAACAAAACCAAACAAAACATTTTCCCATGTAAGGAAAAGTCTTTATCAACATTCTGAGTTAAAAAAAAAAAGGGAAAAATCTTTCCAAAGCAAGTTAGAATAACTGCAATGCCTAAATAAGTGAACTATGGACTCAGGGTGACTTGGCCATCATCTCGCCGGCTACTGAAGTGCGCGGTGACGTAGCATTTGCGTTCTTGGCGTACGCAAGCGGCTTATGTCAGCTGAGAGAACTTGCGCAATCGCCGGTCTACGCACGCTGACGCAAAACTAGACTACTGTACGGGTCCAATCAAACACCTCGCTTTATATTCAAGATCATTTTACCCTAGAGAGGTGGCGTAAAACTGCAGTGTCCCTGTAGTGTAGACCTTGCTATCAGATGATGATAATAAAATGTAAAAGTTTTGATAATTACAGGTACCATGTAGGACGCTGTGTCCGGTCTGCTCCGCACCACCCGGTTCTACGTACATGCACCATCATAAGCTACCCCCCCCCCCCCCCGCCCCCCAAAGTGAGAGGAAGTGCGATTCAATTCCGCGATTCGGATCTTCGCAGTTATGAACCAGTTCAATAAAGGATTCAATAATTACTTTAACTTATTATTAATGCAATGTGGCATGTTATTACATATGAAATTAAGTTCAAGTCGTTTATCTTTCAAATCAGTTAAATTCAGTGTGTTGTATATGATTCAGACAGCCCTTTAAAAGATTAAGATGATTTAAAATCTATAATGTGCATACATACTGCTTAAATTAGGCGGTTTTTGATTGTTGTAAGGTAAAACAACACAAATTATTTGTGTCGATAATCAGACATGTTTACTTCTATGTTCTATCACATTTGTAACATTCCTCAAAATCAAAGGGATAGTTCATCAAACAATTTAATTTACTCAACCTCAGGCTGTCCAAGATGTAGGCTGTGTCGTTTTCTTCTGTAGAACATTAATTATTTACTGATAACTCATTATTCATAAACTAGTCAGTGAATATACTGTCACTCTTCCAGAGTCAAAATAATCAAACGCGCATTACGCATTACGAATAACCAACAAAATTAAACAACTGTCTACTGAGTTTCATTTCTAAATGTTCGTATCACACAAAATCTGCAGACTCACGTGTGGTCCGAGCCCCTCCCCCGGAGAATTGTTATTCTATGTATATCGTTCGCTGATTGGCTCCTGTACTAGAAAGCGGGCTTTATTCACCATATAGTGATCGCTGATTGGCTCCTGTACTAAAAGGCGGGGCTTCATTCGCTATATCAAACAGCAAAGAATTACTAAGAGGCGACACTCTAGTGCAATTTGGGAAACAGCCACTTGATGGCGCAGATTTTGTAATGGAAACTCCAATAGAACAACAGCATATTGTAAGTCTGAAAAATAAACTATTTAAAGTGCTGCTGATTGTCATCTCAGCTGAAGATTGAATCTCAGCTTTAATGCGCTTTTTAAATAAATAAACAAAGCAGCTGCTTGCCATCGCGGCAGCAATAAGATCTAATGGACAGCCGATCGCTTTCCCTCCAAAATGGCGGAATCTGTTGATGGGCGCTGCTGTTGCAATGGAACGTTCTATTGAGTGTCGTCTCTTGGTCTTTCTAAGCTCTTTGGCTAATAATAAATAATATAAATCATTTTAGTTATCCTTCACCCGCAACCTGATCAAGCAACAACCATTTCCAGGCTGGTTTCAGCTATTTCTGGTCTGGTCTTAGGTGGTTAGGCTGGTTTTAGCTGGTCATCTTTCAGCTTGACCATCTAAGACCAGGCTGGAAATACAGAGATAGAAGTTTCGATGGAGTTTCTGCGCTCTGCAGTTGCCTTTAAATGGCCTTTCATCTCATTTTAGGCCTGTGTTTGAACGACTTAACGAATGCCTAAGTCTTTTTAATGGACTATATTTTAATTAAATTAGCCTACATATTGATGCTGAAAAAATAACATTATGAAATTGAAAATAGCCACATTAACCTTTATTTATCAGCGGCTGAAAAACGCTTTAAAACTAACATTTGCTCACTATTTACTCACCCTCATGTGGTAAGGCTATAAACCTTTATCAGTTTCTTCTGTTGAACAGAAAAATCATTGACAGCAGGAAAAAAAGAATAATATGGAAGTCAGAGGTTACAGGTGTTTAGCTTTCTTTGAAATATATTCTTGTGTTAAACAGAAGAAAAACATGGTTTGGGAAAACTACAGGGCAAATAAATGATGACAGAATTTCAGTTTTGGGTGAACTATAATGTGACTCGAGAACCGCTCATTTAGCGAACCGGTTCATTAAAAAATCTGACTCATTGAATCGCGAATCGGACGTCGCTACACCCCCCCGCCCTCCTCTTCCTCCCCGAGCGGAGCTCCGCACGTCGGTCGGGACTACAGGCGCACACACATACACACAGAGCCATGGCCGAAAACGCCGGCTTGGAAAACCATCGCATTAAGAGCTTCAAAAACAAGGGGCGAGATGTGGAGGTAAGTCCGCTGGAGAGTTTGAACCCTGGGCTTTGTTTCGACTCGTTTTCTTCCCCTTGAGCCTGTGTGGTTCTGGTTTTATGGTGTCAGAAGGGAGCGGGTGTTTGTAGATCCAGCAAGAGCATCATGGGGAGCGGGCGCGGCCTACATAGAGGCCTCTTTAAACACATTTCCCTTCAATATTCTACAGCTCATCGCGGTTTATACACGGATTTTGGCGGTTGTACTGCTTTGTCTAGTCGTGTAAAATCAAGACGGATTTGTTTGTTATGTTGGTTTAGTAACTCCGCACATAGTTTTGCATTTATAACTGCGCTGGGCCAAAACATGCAGATTTATCGTACTAGCATCTATGCTAAATGGTTAGCAGTCGGCAGCTAACTTACTCGTCTAATTGATACGTTAACTCGTGTTTTGTCGTGTCCACGCATTTAACATTCATGTATACAATTAAAACGCCTTAAACATGAGCGAATAACGTAAAGTATAACTTGTGAACCAGATACATGCGCCAGAGACAGGTGTGTTAACACCGGCTTTAGCAAGCTCTCCAGAACTGAACTAGTGACCAGTCACACCTCAACATCTGACCTCCTTAATGCTTGTTCAGTCACGCCAGGTTAGCAGCCCTTCTGTAGGGGATTTTAACAAACGTGTTGGTTGATTTGAGCCGAAAGGGGTTGTTTTAGTGAAGATGTCATTGTGAAATGTCAGCTGCTTAACTTCTTTTCCTCTTCAAAAAGATTGCCTTTGGTGTGGTAGTTAGCTTCCCCTGTAGATACACCTGAGCCAAACAAACCTCATTTTATTTTCCTCAAACTGGAAAGGAAAAACTCCAGATGGTAGTGTTCACCAAAATCTAGGCTGTATCAAAGCGACCTAGAAATATTAGTAAGCCAGGATGTGCTGTAAAAATGATGCATTATGTAATGCAACAACTGAGTTTTTCTGTATTTTTCACGATTGCCCATAACTTGTTAATTTCAATAATTTCAGTTATCTTCTTGGTTAACCTGCATAAAGCTGGACATGATGTATGACATTTTTACCCTGTCATTTGCCTCTGCCACTAAACAGAAATAAAGCTGTTATGTAAAGCCTGAGCGCTTTCATTATCAGTCCTCATATCAAATTAATAAATGCAAATGACAGTACTGTATATTGATTCAGCTTTAGCTGTTATATGCTGTACACTTACAGAGCATGGAGATATATACTCTATAGCTAGTTTCATCTGGCTCATTGTTTATATTACAGCAAATCTATAAATTGTCATGATATATATTTTTTTCCGATAATGACCATATATTAAGTGTTCGATAATGTTTATACACTATGCGTAAAGCTGCACAGGCATTTTGCAGCCTGCACTTCCGGATGCCGCACGTAGTAGTAGTTTACAGCCATACAGTGTTAGTTGGACTTGGAGTAAAAAAAAAAAAAAACGGTCACAGACACTAGCTATGTTGCCCACCACCTATTTTAATGTGCATTTTGGAAATATGCATAAAAAATGGTTGATGGAAACGCCAAGATGCGCATATATTTTGAAAATGCACATAAAAAAACATGTGCATAACTGGATAAACTTTTTATTAGTTAAAAGAATTTGCATAAACTATGATGCCGCAAGTTATTTATTAAATGAATAAAAGATTCACAAAGCTTCTACCGCTGCAAATTTCGTTTTTACTTTTGATTTTTGGCGGCGGTTAATTAGGAAGTTACGATTTTATTCTCTTTGACTCGTTGGATGGAAACGCTGCTTTATTCACACTTCATTTATGCGATATTCCAGTTTTGTGCATAAAGTTAATTAGAATTTTTGGATGGAAACATAGCTATTGTTAACTAGAAACGTCACTAAACTTCAGTAGTCTGGAGCTATATAGTTTTTTTGAAATCCAACACAAAACAGAGCAAAGTGCACTGCAAACTGTTTGACGTCTAGGGCCAGACTGAATCTGCGGACATTTTTTGCTATTTCTGCACAGAATTTTGTTAAAAATCTGTGGATTTATGCAGAATGATTTTGGGAGTATCATAACTAAAACCCTAATATATGAACTAAAAAGTAATACCCTTTTAACTTGTGTTTAATGTTTACTGTGCAAATCCAATTAGATCCACTTTATTTGGGAAACAAAGCAAGTCTTCTATATACCTTCTACTATATACTGATATATACACCATTAACTCACCTTGTACTTGTTCCAAACCTGTTTCACTTTGTTCTGATGTTGAACAATAATATACAATAACTTGTAGGGTAATGTCTAATCCTGCGAAAAAGATTTTTTGATTTTTTTATATTATTTTATTTATATTGTCAGACAGCTTAAATCAGTTGCAATGAGATTGACATGCTGAAAATCCTTTTAAATTAATAGATATAAAGATGTGACATTTATCGTCATAATTATTGATATCGGCTGAATGAAAAAAATGATAGTGACAATATATATCACCAAAATAAAATGAACTCGACCACATGATCAAACATAGTTAAGTTAAATAGTATCTATTTGAAGACGTCAAGAGGACCATCATTATAAGAGACTGAACTTACATTCAAATGGGTGTTATTATAATCAAGGTGCTGCGATCACTTTTTTGATGAACTCATTTGCTCTCGTACCCTGTTGATACTAGACATCATTATCATCTTCTGCCGTGGGCTCATCTGCGTAACCCCTGAGGTCTCCTTTAAGATTAATGGTGTGAATTGACTGCAACTGCAGGGTCCCAGTGTGACTCAGCCATCAAACACACATGGCTTTGGATGAAGCCAGCAAAGCTGTCCCCTTCTGCAGCTATTCCGGGAATTTGCAAAGCAGATTCAGATTTCTCATCTTGTGTTCCTAAGAGCGAAAGGCTCGTGCATGACCCATTTGATGTGACCAGCAACGGACTGTGGGATACTTGGGCTCATTAGCTACTTGATTTAGCCCAGAACACTGTAATCGTGGCGAACTGAGAGAGCGACAAGTGGTGCTGTGTTTGGCATTGCTTATTGTCTGTGTAAAATGAAACAAAGCCACTTGATTTAGTCTGCCATGTCACATCCTCTCGCACTACAAACCGGATGCAAACGGGGTCAAAAGAGGGTCAGAAGAGTTCATCGTGTTTTAACATTTGCACAATGTTGAAAATTCATTTGTGGTTATTATGGTTAGGTGTTGGCTCTGAATTTACGATTCGGTTTGGATTCACAAACTCTTCTGATCTGGATTCAGTATCCGTTTGTTTTGGTTTTACGTAGTTTAATGAGGAAAAAAAGACAATCTGTTCTAATGCTGTAAAATATACAGAGAGCCTTTCAATTGGTACATTACAATTAATAGAACATCAATTAACTCATTAAACTGTCTTGTTCTATTTCATTGTTGGAATTTGGCTTTTATAAATCTCTAGTAGGTTCATTCAGATGTGAAGTTAAGACATCTCAAACAATTGCACTATAAGGAATACATACTATAGTTTATATTTATTTATTTATAGTGCAAACTATCATTTTAGGTGTTTTATTTGTAGCTAAATGATGAGAATGAACATTGAATGGCTTTCCTGATGTGAATGGAATGTTATGTGACATTGTTTACAAGCTGTTTTATTAATGGATTTTTATGGTTGAAACAATCACAATGCTTATCCTTACGTTGTATTGCTTCTCTCAACATGATTTTGTGACATTACTCATAGTTAATAGTAAGAAATTGTTTTGCTATTGTCAATATTACTAAAAACACTATTGTCAAGATTATCAAAATGATAATTGTTGGAGTTTCATTATCTGAGTTTGAAAGCTTGTACTTTTTTTACTATTGTGAAATAACGTGCTAAGCTTATTGTGAAAAACTAATGCCACTTGTCCAAAGCTTTATTTTAATGATGTTTGTATAGAAAGCATACTAAAGCCAAGGCAGTACCTTTTCAAAGTTTGCATTTGTATTTAAAAGATTTATAATGCTGGCATCTTAAAACCATGTACTAGTTTAGTGTCACTTATAGTAGTATAGTAACACTTGTGACAGTTTTTGTATTTTAATTTTATAGTGTAGGTTACTTGCATTTTAAATTATTTTTTTCAAAATATTCCTCATTCAACACTGTTAAAAAAGTTGGTACATACTTTCAGCAGTGCCTTTACTTGAAATTACTCAATCTAAGCCTACTTATATGAAGCAGCAGGTTTGAGCTTACATACCGGCTGCAATGACGACAACTGGATGAATTTTGAAGAATTATCCTGGATTATGTCAAATCGTCAATAATCATCAAATCCTATTCAGTAATCCACATGTGAAGAACGGACACTTGGAGATTAATCAATTTTGTCAAGCCAGACCTATGATAGCTTGTTTCCACTGAGTGGTATGGTATGGGTCGGTACGCTTTTATGGCAGTTTCCTCTGTCAAAAGGTACCTAAAAGTGAACCGCACTATACCACTTTTTTACCCCTTTCCAAAGAGTACCTAGCACAACCAAAAGGCGGAGCAAGACGCGGAGCTGAACGCTATTGGTTTACAGAGAAACGTCACTAACGCGTGTACAAGCGAGGAGAATGAAAACAGAGGAATTGCCATTTTTAAATACACAGCCAAGACATTACATCGTATCAGTATACATAAAATAACAAGCCGGGTTTGACTCGAGCTCAAACAAATCGTGTCATCTTGATGAACAGCCACAAAGCCAAGAAGATAAACCCGTTGTCCTGTTGTTGTTTACGAGGCCACAAAGAGCGAGCGGTTTCACTCCAGAGAACTTCTGGTCGCTTGCCGTGCATCTATATATGAAATAATGAACTTCTTGAGCTGATGATAATAGCTTGTGCGTGATTATTGAAGCGCTTCTGACATCTCATCCTTTCAGAAGTGGACAAACGCGAGAGTGACGCGGGAAAAAACAAAGGAGCAAATGATTCTTTCAGCAACCTAAAAGATGAACAAACCGCCATGTTTAACTATTATCATCACCTTTTGGACTATTATGAACTCTGAATGATGGAATTACTCTCTAACAGAGGTTACATGTGCTGCTGAAGATTAAAGACACATATGAGAGGTTTTGTGGGTTGTTTTTTAACCCAAATAAGGACTAAATGTATGCTGAAGTGTAGTTTTTCTGTAATTGGTAACATATTGCTGACTGTAAGGGGCTGTGTGTTCATATATATTGCATTTATTTATTTGGTTTATATAATTAAGCTGTGGTTGAGCCTACATACCTTTTGCTATGAAGACCTATCCTGGATCCTATCAAATTAATCCACAATTAAAGAATGGATCATTGAATATTAATCAACATTTTCAGGCCAGCCTTATTAAATTGTTTGAAGTACAGCCCTTACTTGGCTTATATCCAGCTGTTTTACATGTGCCAAAAGAATTAACCAAATCACACACGGCTAACTTGTTCTGTGTTTGCACATTTGGCCGATGCATTTATCCAAAGCGACTAAATTGCAAAATCAGTTTCTGTGTTTAGACCTGGTGTTGCAATGCAGTTTAACCAATGCAAAGTGAATGAGGCTAAATATTGGTACAAATTACGTTCACAATCTAAAACACATTTGATCAGATTGCTTTTGTAGTGTAAATATTCATGAGATTGAATGCACTCCTGTTGTGAGAGAGTACACCAAGACAAAGTATTCGTTTTTTTTTTGTTGCTGTGTTGCCATCCACATTTGACATTTTTCTGCTTCCGCACATGATCGTAAGCAAATTCAACCTGAAGTTTCACACAGAATTTTAAGACATTTTAAGAATCGATTTGATCAAGTAGTTTTTACCAGATGTCATATTGGGCATACGAGAATAACACATGGTTTTTTGCTCCAAGGTGAAAACCCTACTCCTCTTACTGTAAAACATATTTTACTGGACTGTCCTGCTTTTACTGATTCCAGAAGGACTTTTTATGAAATTAAACTTTTAAGGACATTTTTGACAAAGTGAAACCAGAAAAGATTTTAGAATTTTTATCATGTATTAACACAAAAAAATCTTATTTAATTTATGTTTTATTTTGTTTGTTGATTTTTAAATTGTATATTTATTGGTGAAAGATTCCTGCCATGAAGATAGCCTTGGTTGCTGACATGGCACTAAATAAAAAATACATTACATGCATACATGATCGTAAGCTGTGTAGCAAATGGTTTGTTCATTTAATAGTGCACATACATCGCACTAAGCGCTTCATCGAAAATTATGTATAGAGTACTGAAATAAATTGGAACCGTAATCTCTCTCGACTGTCCACATGGCACATTGAAACAGGTGAACACAGGTGTAGTGCTCAGAAGCGATTCAGTGCATGAGTTTGACGTAGTGAGCATCATGGTCTAAAAAAAGTCAACCCTGATGCTTGTGGCTATTATGCTGTCAGCCTTTTTATTAGTATGTCGTAGACCTAACAGGAGTAAGACAGCATGTTCTCAGACCACGCTGGAAACAAGACAAGCACATGCACACATACTGTGTCATTATGCTGGTGTGGAGAGTGCCAAGCTGTCATGTCATAGGCAGAGCATCGGTCCGCTGACTCCTGGAGTGCTTCCTCTCAGCTCTGCCCTCGCTGCTGTGACTCATGCATATCCTATGTGCTGCTAAATACCATTCATTTTGACAACTCCGGAATCTGCTTTGTAATGAGTATTTTTTGTGTGTTTTTTTCATCACGATATTTGACCTACAGTTAGTTTAACTTTAAGCCATGGTGCTTTTGCTGAAGAAACCAATCTGAATCTGGCATCAGTTGAAAAGCACTGAATTTTACTCTTGCCATCGGTACATTGCTGTTTTATAAAATCATTGTTATTGCTATAATAGTATAGACCATTTTGAGGGATGTAAACATAAGCAATGGTCCCAACGTATTTCCTTTATTTCCAACGTATTTTCTGCAGCTTCCGAGAATCCAAAAAGAGCCACATATTGATAAATATTGTTATGACAGCTGTTTTAACATTAAGTTAAGATTGAATTGCCTCTTGTTACTGTTATGAAATGGTTTAATAACAAGCAGGAAATGTTCATGGGCCAATGACATGACCACATTGAAATGGTCTATATGCAATGTCCCATATCGTAGTGAAGTGCGAAAAGTTAAATACATTTTTTGGGCCAAGCATTTGTCTTCTAGATGCATAAAGGTTTATCCAAATCTTGCCAATCAGATGGGATCTTGCCGATCTTCATTCCCACCTCTCCATCAGGTGCTGTTACTAGAGCTAAAAATAAATACTAATTCTGGGAGACGAGAGGAAAATGACAATAGCCTATATAAATCCAAATTTCTGCTTAGGTTTTCAATCATTTATGGTGTTTAAGTCTAAATATTTGCAATTAAAATAATAACTTAGAAAAAGATCTATTATCTTATTATTTTAGTTTTTATCATAATATTATTTTTTTTACTTGCTATTAAAGTAGCATTTTACAAGTTAGTGTATTGTAAAAAATAACTATCGCAACACTCAACAACAATATTGCAACTAGGGTTGTCACAATACTAGAATGTGGTACCAATCGATACTGAAGTTTTAAAAGCGTCTATTTCAAACGTACATTTGAGCGCTGCTGAGCACGTTCTTAAACAGCGCTCATTTGCTATTGTGTTCACGTGCTCAACAGAAATGACTGTGATTGGCCGTGAAGGTCATCAGTTTGCTGAACTCATCACTGTTTACTGAGTGTAACCACAGATACAGGGACACTGAAGTGTTTTAGTCATGTCGATCAGCTGGTTTGTTTATAAGCTGTCATATGAGCGATCCGCTTATGAATCACAGCTTTAAATCGCTCCAGTGTACCTGTATCTGTGTTTACACTGAGTAAACAGTGGTAAATCATTAATTCAAATAAATCATTAATTTTGTCTTCTTTTGGACCGTACCAAACAACAATTGAACTGTATTACAAGTGGGAAGCGAACTTGGGTTGCTAAGCCGCTTTGATGCATAATTAACTAAATGCATTAAAATGAACACTGCAAAATTGCACATATTCCATCCAGTGGTGATGAAACCTTAAACTCTTTTTCTGTTTCCATTTCTTGTTTGTCAGTTGTGCTTTACTTCAACATCCTCTTGCTTCCCCCCTCTTCCATGGCCTTTAGATTGCATAAGGCACAGTGTGGGTTTGCTGTAACATGAACTAGGATGCCCAGTCACAAGATCAAATCCGATCCGTCCCACCATCCCCACCGCACAGCATGTGAAGTCTGTACATCGTTAGCTGCTGATGGTTTTCTTTTTTCACTGGTGTGACATCAAAGTACAATTTAAATGAACAAATATTTAAATTAGTCAACAGCACCAATTTTCAAAAATGTCCTGTGGGTCTTTTGTCATCCAATTGACAGGAAATGAAAAGTCACTCTTATTTCTAATGCTTGTTATAGGTCTTGTTGGTGTCCATGTTTTCTAATGATGAGGAAAACAGCTCAAACATTGCGCAACAACAATTAGTAGAGCTTTTCATTCAAACAAATTGCCATCTATATTATCATGCTCTCACTGTAGTAGTGACACCAGATGGGTGTCAGGAATGCATCATACTGATTTAATGTATTAAATATATAATAGAACTACAGTATTTTTGTTATACCATATTGTGCATTTAATATGAACTTTATCTCTTTAGGGTTTAGAGTCACAGTATTAGAAAATATTAAATTTGGCTCCTTTTTTTATTTATTTTTTGCTTTAGTCATCTTGGTCATGATGATTAAGTGTATAAAAGATGAGATTGAAAAGTTTTTACAGAAGGTGCTGTTCTTGGTAATGAAAATAAATTAGCTTTTATTTTTTAACTACTGTTAAATGTACATTTATAGAAGACAACTTTTATTATTAGTAGTGGTGTAATGGATCAAGGTTGATTCAAATCATGGGTTGTGATCCGTACGAATCACGGAACTCTCATGACCTGTGTGGATTAATAATTTTATTTGCTTTACTAAGTTTGTATCTATCGCGGAGAGATCACTTCTAGCGTAATGTAAATCACGTGTATAAAAGCATTTAGGCTTTCCTGTAAAATATTATTATGACGGAAGAAGTTGTGGTAGGTTATTCGGAATGTGGTGGGTTTTTTAGGTTATTAAAGGTGTTTTCTGTCACTACTCGTTTAGCCTGATTTATGCATTCAGTGTAAGCTGCACGATTAATCGTTAAAAGATCAGGATCTCAACACCCACGTAACAAATAATAAATAATGATGATTTGCATATGTTTATTAATCCTTCGAATCGCTGCATTCAAATCTGTGTTTGAAAAACACAAAAATCAATAAAGTGATGAGTTGTGAAGTTACAAACATTCGGATATCACAGAAGTACTGGGATAGTTTATAGTTTAGATAAAACCACCGATGTTTATGGTAAAGATTAAAATCACCGTAATATGCATTTAACTTGACGATCCTAAAGGAAAGTTGTAGGCAGCAATTACATTATTTAACCAATAGGTGGTGACAACCAGCCATCAAAATATACCACTGAATAATTATTTAAAAATGACACATCTAGCAATGAAACATGAAGTTTTATGAGTGAGTAACTAAATCATATATTGAAAATCAGACTAAAAATAAATATGGGTTGTACAAGTTGTTAGATTTATGCATTCAGCATTATTAGCAACAGTAGCAGTAACAGTGCATTTTTCACAGTACTGAATATTTTACATTTTATTTTTATTCAGCTGATTATTTCTTAATTTTATTTTTAATAAAATGACAGGTTCTAAGTTATGTTTCCTTAAACCAAAAGTTTCTTGCAGTATTCTTTTTGTAATAAATGAAAGCAAATTACATTTGTCTCCTTTCCTTTTTGGGCTGATCTGAAACGCGGTCTGAAACACATGCATTTAGATGGAGTAGCATTAGCTACACAGTTGTAATGACTGATATGCTACACAAATATCTGTTTTAAATTTTAATTTGATTTAATGGGTCGATTATGACATCGAGATAATCATTCTGTGATAATGGCACCTTCTTCCTTAGCTTCTCAATGAACTATAGCTGCTTTCCAAATGGCACACTATGCACTTATGCACTATGTACTTATGCACTTACACAATCAACAGTATAGTATATGTATGCGGTGTTGTCCCAAGTAAAGCACTAATGTTTTTTTACTAAGTGAAAGTGCAAACTGTTTTCCTGATGACTTTTGACGGTTGCTAAATTAGTGAAATAAATGACCACCAAACCAGCTGCCATAAGTATAACCGTATTTATCACAGAGAGGCTATAGTCACACTCAGGAGAAATTTGCTTTCACAAACCAAAATAAATAATCAACATTAGTGCCCAAAAGCTCTGCCCCTTCCACTACGTGAACAAAGCTGCGTCTGTTGAGTGCGTGAAGTGTCAAACAGAGTTTAGTGTGAAAGCACTACTTACACTATTTACACTACAAAATGGCATAGAGTAGTACATAAGTATGCTATTTGGGACACACATTATGGCTCTGTGTAGTAAATGCCACATAACGTGCCACATAATGTGTTTACTCATCTCATGACTTCAGTCAAGTGTTTAAAACCATTCCTTCTTTGAGAATTCTGTAGTCGTGTGAATATTAGTCACACTACATCAATGAAAGCAGTTAAATCTCTTGTTTATAATGGAAAGCTATGGAGATTTCCTGGGTTTCTTCTTCGTGGGTATTTGGAGTTTCCGTGAGAGTGTCCTCTTGCCTTCGGAGGAGATTTACTATAGATCACAACATGCTTTCACTACAAGATGTGCATGACAATCTCAGCTTTGCGTAATCATGTTTGCAATTTTAATTTACATAGAATCTATGAATTATCATTAATTTGACATCTACGTTATACAGTGCTACCAAATCAGGTGCTTGTGCCACCATTAGTTGCACCAGTTCCAATGCTTTCAGGTTAATCTGCCCGGTGTTCTGCTGCAGATGTGTGTTCTGCTGTGTTCTGTGTGAGAGTTCTAATAGAATGGCCACTAAATGTGATTTTCTGCAGTGAGTGAGTGACAGCTGGGTTCTACCGTCACCATGGTTACCACAGTTGGTTGCCTCTCTTTGTTCTGTTGGAGTGGCCAGACTTTGGTTAGCATTAATGTAGTATTTTGTTTGCATCATTAGAGCCCGTTCAATATTAGAGGGTTTCACTGTGCTAGTGTGTGAGCAAATCACTTGTGAGTTTGAACCAAAAAAAGTATTAAGCTTCAAATAAAAGCAGAGTAATGCAATAGCAACAATCCACAATGCTTTTGCAATGGAATATGAAGTTTGAATTGTATTTGTTTTTTTTTTCATTTTGTTGCATGTGTTTGACCTAAGATGAGTTAACAAATCTATTTCCCTTATTCTTTTTCAGACGATGCGAAGACATCGTAATGAAGTGACAGTAGAACTGAGAAAGGTAAGTTGACTATTAATATGGCTTCAAATTCTGTTATATTTACTGTTTTTGTGGATTCATCCTTGTTACGTTTTACTCTTCACGAAAGTATAAAAGCTACAGTGTGCAGCTGAACATTGCATTCTGTTGCAATACATGTGACTCATCTGAGAATGTTGGTTGAAATAAACCAGACTTTCTGACAAACACTGGATCTTCTTTAGATTTTTTTCATTCCTAAATAGCTGTGCAGCAGCATTAATATGTTTATTGTGGAGATTCCCAGTAGCTTGTGTTTAGAGTTTCTCAGGCTTATTTTGGATTGTGCGATACAGCTAAAACCGTCATTTCTTGATGTTTATTTTTTCAATATTCAATAGGAACATTAATGTTTCCTCTAAATTTGTATTAATGATCTGTGAACGTTTAGTCACTGACTCATCATTTTGAATTGATTCAATTAAATGGACTTTTAGCCAGTGTTCATTTTGACAGCAAATTTTGATGTAATTTTAGTCTTAATTAAAATGAGATTTTAATGTGTCATATTTAAGTCTTCTGAATCATTTTAGTTTGTCTAACTTTAGTCGTCGAAGTTTGTTAAGCTTTTAGTTGAGTAAATCTACTCTAGATTTAGTCGACTAAAATATATTTGGTTTAATTTAAGTATAGTTGAAATAAAATAATGTAAACATTTATTATGGGCAGCACAGTGTGAAGCGCTGTCGCCTCACAGCAAGAACGTCACTGGTTTGAGCCTCGGTTGGGTCAGTTGGCATTTTTGTGTGGAGTTTACATGTTCTCCCCGTGTTGGCGTAGGTTTCCTCCGGGTGCTTCGGTTTCCCCCACAGGTCCAAAAACATGTGGTATAGGTGAATTGGGTAAGCTAAATTGTCCGTAGTGTATGTGTGTATGTTCTGGTCCTCCAGGTTAGGGGTTGAGCGTTGTGTGAGTAACAGGGTTCATGCGGTCGTGGAAAACCTGGAAAAGTCATGGAATTTTAACATGGCATTTTCCAGGCCTGGAAAAGGTTTGGAAAAACAGAATAACCCATTAAGTTTTGGAAAAGTAATAAAAAACAATTGTTTTTATACTTAAATACAGGTTATTTACTTCTTTTCTTTCCTTGGCCAATCACACACTTTCATATTATTAGTGCGGTGTAAGCACTATCTAAATAAATTTTACATGTATATAAATATAAATTGCTGTGTGTTTTACGATATGCTGTAATAAATTTGAACATGCATTGTTTTTCTTTTATCACGCATTAGGTCATGAAAATGGACTTGAAAGAAATCATGGAATTTTAGTAGTAAAAATATGTATGAACCCTAGTAAGTAAACAATTATCATACAAAATCTTCTAACCTAAAATTAAATAAAACTTCAATTTACATTAAATAAGTCTCATTAAAAAAATAGAATATAGCTTTTCCATTGAAGACAAAAAATTAGATCTGCATTGTTTATAAAGGAATAAAGGAATTAGGGTTGGGCGGTATTACGGTATTATGGTATACCGCGGGATCTAAAAATAGCAACGGTGTCAGTTTCAATACCGTTATACCGTCATAAAATATTAAATATCCTTTATTTAATGCCTACAAAAACGTATGTGTGGTTGTCATCACGGGACAGTGTGGAGGAGAGAGGGAAAGGAAGGGGAGAGGGAGGGAGAGAAGAGGGAGAGGGAGAGGTGACGTGACGAGTCGCGCTTCAAAGTGTCCTGCAGTTTGGGAGTTTCGACTGAACAGAAGGGAGATGTGGTTAATATGAACGAGAGGTCTGCATTAGAGCTGAAGATCTTTGACCGAACCCGGCGAGACCCGAAAAAATCCAAATCCCTGCATTAAAATCCATCCCTGCAAAGGTGAAACAAATGATGACGAAGTAGTAAAAAAAGAGAATTTTGACGGCGGTCAAGTCAGTCACTAGTTCGGAGGGAGCGGTTATTCCAGCCGCAGGTATTTCGCGGTCGCTCATACACTGCGTATTACGGTAGAGCCCTAAACCGCAGCTGACAGGTAAAAAGAAGAGGCCATTCGCAAAAGTGAAACTGCTGTAATGGAAAATTAAATGCATGTTCCTGACTTGTAGAAGATGAACAAACAATCCTACCAAAAACTTGCAAAATCAGCCGGATCAGAACTCTGCATCTCGACCTGTAGCCGCAGGAAAGGGTGTTCAGCTGCTGGACGCACCATGAGTGAGAGACTGCGCTAAAGCCAGTGGATTTAATAATGTTCCTCCACAAACACACGTAGCCTAATCTTGGTGCGTAAAGGGTTTTTAAATTATAAATAAATTTTAATTAAACCATATAATCATAATGTAGACAGAGTATACAGACTAATGGTGGCATTATTATTTTAATATTCAGCTTCACCGCCGCCCTAATGCCAGCTTGTGAAGAGAAGTGGAGAAACACATCTCGCAGAGCCTTTATCTTAATTTCGTTATTGCCAAAATACCCGTCATCATTTAGAGTTTATTTTAATTTGATTTGTTAAGCAAGATTACTTTTCATTGGTGTGTTGGATAATTTAAAGGCTAAGTGCATGTACCTAGACCTATAGAGTGCTGAGATGTTACGATGTTACAGCTGTAGGACTTATTTTATTTCTTTGTTCCAACTTTCAAGTGGCCTATAGTCTGCTTGTTACGAATAAATAAATACACTCTCTCTCTCTCTCTCTCTCTCTCTCTCTCTCTCTCTCTCTCTCTCTCTCTCTCTCTCTCTCTCTCTCTCTCTCTCTCTCTCTCTCTCTCTCTCTCTCTCTCTCTCTCTCTCTCTCTCTCTCTCTCTCTCTCTCAGTTCAGTTCAAGTTGCTTTATTGGCATGACATTAAATACAGTATTGCCAAAGCATTTCAAATATGAAACATATTAAAACCATTGAAAATAATAATTAATAGTAATACAAATAAGATATAATGACACAAAAAAAACAATACATTTGATAAATATAATAATAATAATAGTAAAAAGTTTAAATTATTTAAATAAGACACAAATTTACATTAACCGTTTCTTATGGTGTGTAGGGTATATACATATTTTGCAGCCAGTTCAAATGTCAATTCATCCTCTCCGAGTATATGGTAAAGTTTTTCTGAGTCATTTAAATTAAAAAATGAATTGATCAATGTTTCAAATTGGGGGAAAAATATTTCTCTAGTGGTGGTGTATTTGGGGCAGAACAGAAGGAAGTGTGTCTCATCCTCTATTTGCTTTGTGTCACACTGTTTACATATTCTCTTTTCCTCAGGAGTCCAGGATTTTTTATGTCTGCCTTTTTCTATTTCTAGGTCATGATCACAGAGGCGATATTTAGAAAGAATGTGCTTTTCTTTTAATTGTTTTAATGATAAATAATTTGCCAACTGTGTGGTTCTATTTAGGGCCGAATAACATTTAAGTTTAGTCTGGAGGTTGAATTCAGTTTTCAGTTTTTCATCATAGTTATATTTTAATGTTTTGTCAATTTGTTTGTGAAGGTTTTGTTTGGGGACGGGTTCGGTTTGTGTTTTTTCCAGTAGCTCAGATACCAGTGTGTTTAGAGGATGAGACACTGTAGGTTTTTCATTAGCCAGAAGGGCTCTATATTGGACAGACTGGGGGTCCGACTGATGCAGGTGCAGCCAGAACTGAACAGCTCGTTTCTGAATCTCCAAATTTAGCGGGTATAAACCCAGTTCAGCCCTGCAGGCAATGTTAGACGTGTTTCTGTGAATATGTAATATGCTTTTAGCAAATTCTAATTGTGTTCGTTCAATTAAACTTTTATTCCAATTTTCTAATTTTAAAACTGGTGCCCAAATTTCACTCCCATATAGTAATATAGGTTTGATAATAGCGTGATATAATTTAATCCATGTTTTAGTTGGTAACTGTAATTGGCCAAAGCGTGATTTTATGGCATAGAATGCTCTGCGAGCCCTCTCGCTCAGGGTCTTGACAGCGAGATTGAAGCCCCCAGAGGCAGAGATCTGGATGCCCAGGTATGAGTAACTGCTACAATGCTCTAGAGTTTCTCCTCTGTATGTGAATTGATATTTGTGTCCCTGAGATCTGGCCTTCTTCTGGAACACCATGACTTTGGTTTTGTCCAGGTTGACCGTCAGTGCCCATTCCTCACAGTACTGCTCCAACAGACTCTTAGGCTTAAGCCAACAGTTTGGTGACGCTGTCTGAGCCTTACGTCACAATTTTTTTTATTACGCCGGTAATACCGGATACCGGGGTAAAATATGGAGGCACATGACTGAAAATGCAGGTTTGCGCAATCATTCAGCAATCCCAGTATTTTAACAGGGTAAGCTACTTGTCTTTTTGACCAGTCTGTTGAACCGTTTCAAGCCAATAAATCTTGGAAGGGCTTAAAATAGTTTAAGTTAACTTTGCAATGTCCGTCTATAGCAAGCTTTACTGTTGAAGTTGGTGTTATAAGACATTGTGCTCATCTATAGCACTGATTAAAGAAGTAGAGTAATGATGTAGCATCCAGTGTCTACTGTGGACCAGCTACTTTTTCAAAATGTGCATGTGTGTGTCATGCATCACACACCAAGAGCAATTCTGATTGCCTATTCTTCAAAATACATCCCTCAATCATATTCTCGTCTCAATTTTATTAGTCAACCTAAATGTCAGTATATTTTTTTTATAGTTGTCTTCATCAGCACTTCATTTTTATTTAGTTTTTGTTGGTAGAAACTTGTTCGTCATAATGCAGATAAATATTTCATCAACTAAATTAACACTGGTTTTAACTGATTTGCAGTAATATTTTTGCTACGGACGAATCAAAGATGTCATTAAAATGCTTCATTTAATTCACAAGTCTTTCAGACTAGCCCGACACAGTCTTTAGGAATCATAAAGTATATTTAAAAAATTTTACAGTGTCATTTTTCATTATAAAGTATAATAACAATAGTGTCATATAAATAATTATAAATATGTTGCCACTATTCAATAACACCCAGTCATAATATTATTTGGGAGGTATTGCATGCAGTCCCACTGACTGACCCGTCTTGTGGTCTTCTACTGACGTCACTTGATGTGTTTAAGTTCAGTGGCAGTGTTGTGTATGTGTGTGTGAGAGAGAGATGTGCAGCACTGCTAGAAATAGAGGAGCATCTGTAACTTAAATATGGCCTCTTTCTGGAGTCTCTTCATGCATTACAGTAGATTTAAGCTGGTGGTGACTGCATGTAAGTTTGCAAGGAGGCTGTGCTATTTCCTTCATTTAGGATGAACTCTTCACATTTCTGCGTTTCTCAGTAGTGGATAACTTAGTCTGTAAATTGTGTTAATCTGATAGTTAGTAATCAAGGCTTTCAGAAAAAGGAAAAAAGTGAGACTGATAATGGCAGCCAGAGATGTGCGTGATGTGCGTTTTCAGCAGACGGAGGGCTGTTCAGAAGTGCTAGGTAAAACACTGTGTGGATGTGTATCATTTTCGTTCTAAAATGCCATTTTAACATTAACACATTTTAGCGGGGCGTGTGTATTTTTCGCAAGCTGGTTTGCGAGGGGGGCGGGGCGGAGCGTAGGATCGGCGATGCCGACTCAGCATCGTGTTTTCTATTGGCCATTGCCCAACCCTAGTCTGTTTTCTTTAAAAATCAGCAATTTCCACTGGCTGAGTGATATCCGATATAAAGTGGGTCTCAGATTGTACAAGAAGCTCTGCATTAAATGACATTTTTCCCTGCCAAGTCTTTAAAATATGAACTTTTATTTTACCCCAGCATATTCAATGGAGCTTCTGCGCTAGCCTGCTTATCTTGACGGGCGCGAGCGTGTAAACGGCTTTTTATCTTGTTTTACGCTTGAGAAACTAAATGAATGCCAAAGTCTATTAAACTGATTTTATTGTAATCACAATACAACATCGATGCTGTAAAAGGAACCGCATAAAATGGAAAAAAGTCACATTAACCGTTCATCGAAAGTTTTTTATTATGGGTATAGTTTTCAGACATATCTCTGCATATACCCTATTAAGGCCACTTAATTCCCATTCCCACTGCTGATTCACTAGTATCTTTCAAAAGACAACTAAATACTCATCTCTTCTGTGATTATCCGAGCACATAAGTATAAAAAATAAAAAAAGCACCCTCTTCTTACTCTATCTCTTAATTCTCTTAGCATTTCCTTTGTACACTGTAAAAAATGTAGGGCTCTGCACAATTCCTTCATTTTGCCCCAACACAAATCGATTAAGTTAACTTAATAATTTGTACAAATTTAAGTGAATTGAACAGAAAACAATTTATTGTTCCAAACAAAACTTACTAATTCGATGTTGGTTCAACTCGTATTAAACAAGTAGTTTGAACAAGCAGCAAAAGTTATTTCTTAGGTGTGTTGCCTCTTCTTGTTGAATTGCTGAATGCCTCCTCAATTCTTAGTTACTTTGGACAAAAACATCTGCTTAATGACTAAATGTAGATGTAATATAAAGTGGGACTGAATGTCATATTGCTTTGTACTACCCAAAATAAACATTTAAATTATATCTATACTAAATTACAAAAAAACAAAAAACAATGACTAGTTGGCTGTGATTTTGTTATTGAAGCTTTCACATGGCTTTGTTCTCTCGGCTGGTGGTTCTGTTGATCTACTTTGCACTTGCAGAATTTGGGTCACTCCATCCATGGTCACGGGGCCCCTGTCTGGCTGCTCCCCAAAATGAGGGGCTTCCCTCATCATTCACCCCTCCTCCCTTCCTGTTGACAAGGATCTCAAAACCTCGCTAGAACTATTTGTTTTTTTGTACCTAATAACAAACCTAACAGAACCCTGCTTGATTAAATAGCGTGACGTCACCAGAGGCAAAGCTCCCTTAGGACAAATGCGTACCATCATGCTTTGTGTCACAGTGTGAGTAGGCAGGAACCCCCTGATGTTGATGTGGAGCAGAAGTTCAGTCCCCGGAGACTTGTTGTTTTTGATTCATTTGCTGCTGGATTGGGTGACACAGCATGTCCTGTCCATATTTGGCGGCCCAGAGGATTCGGACAGAATGCGGCTGTACTGCTCTGTGTGTGTGTTTGTGTATGAGACATTCCTCTTCGCATTCCTGTTTGCTCTAACATTACAGTCGCAGACCGCTCACACACACTTTAATTTCTCTCACTGCCTAGAAGCAGAAGGGACTTTCTGCCAGTCAGTTATTTTCAATTTTTAAAGGGTTTGTTATTATGTTGTTTATTTCACTAAAGTCAGCAGTAAAATATCAAGTTAAGTGCTCGTATTGTGAGATACTAGAAATGACTTGGAAAAACCGATAAGAGTTTGGTACTCCGTGGCAACGCACTGTAATTTCTGAACTAAACGTTTCCTCTCTGTTAAATAAAGGCTAGTCATTTAGACAAGTGTTTCTCAACCATGTTCCTGGAGGACCACCAACACAGCATGTTTTGGGTGTCTTCTTTTTTTGTCACACTCATTACAGGTCTTTCAGTCTCTGCTAATGAGCTGATGATCTGAATCGGGTGTGTTTGGTTAAGGAGACTTGGAAAATGTGCAGAGCTGGTGGTCCTCCAGGAACGTGGTTGAGAAACACAGATACAGGCTATCAGATGTACACTTCAGAATATTGTCGGAAGTAGTGGGTCATCCAGGTATTTCTCGCATACTGTTTTTCGAAATCTTTGTATTCGGGCATACTACTCTGCTCGCATAGTGTTTTTAGTGTACTATATAGTGTGGATGTGTTTGATTTTGGACACAGCCTTAGACTAAGTTTGAAAAGTGACTCTCTGAAACTGCAGGTTTTTGAAACCTTGACATTCTGAAAACAATTGAAAGTTTTGGCACTTAATTGGCTAAATGAACGTCATTTTATTTGATATTTGAGCTTGTCACACTTTGAGTTGTTGAGGCAATAAGATTGAAATATTTCACATGCTTGCTAAATTCTAGTGCGACTTGCAAAATGTTGAAAATGAAGTGTAAAAAAAAGGGTTTTCTCAAGGATTCCAATGCTAGATACAAACTAGCAATGTTTATCAAGTTTAAAATGTAATATTTGTAAATGATTTCATTCTGAACTCTTAAAATCAGTTTTAGGGTGTTTTCACTCCTGCTTTATTTATTTCGGTTGAATCACACTAGAGTTCTTTTTCCCTCTTGGTGCGGTTTGTGTAGGCAGGTGTGAATGCAGCTAT
The DNA here is from genome assembly GCF_052040795.2 of Danio rerio. Lineage (NCBI taxonomy): Eukaryota > Metazoa > Chordata > Actinopteri > Cypriniformes > Danionidae > Danio > Danio rerio. The sequence goes on along the minus strand of NC_141021.1, from coordinate 49,087,790 downwards.
GGCACTTTAGTGCGCACCAAAAGCGGACCAATAAAGCTTACTGAGACTTCCTTGAAGAGGTGGTCTCGGTAGCTTTCAAATAAACCCTGGAGTGGTTCCAGACTCAACCGCAAAAAGTACTGTACCTTTTTGGACTAATCGAGCTGCCGTAGTCTTATACGCTGTGCATCATGGGATTTGGAGGAAAAATATTTGTTGACAGCGCTTAACCAACAATTTGAGAGAGAAAGAGAGAGAGAGAGAGAAAGAGAAAGGGGAAAACATTACCTGATGGATTGTTGGTAATATTTCCGAAAGATGACCATGTCGCAGTTTTGCTAAATTAATTCACGTCTCCTCCTGAAGTGGCTTGCGATGCACCTTTGCCATTTGCAATGCATTGAAACATGGTTTTCCAACCACAGCCACGCTTCATTCTCAAAATGTATAGTTTGTCTAAAGTGATGTAAACAAACTATATAGTATACTATGAGCAGGGATACAAACAGCCTGCGCAGTCGACCCTCCATAGTAACAAGCGACATTTTGTGTCAGCCGGTTTGTTTACTTGCGGGAGTTCCATTGGCATTTTCCTGTATGTTAATTCGGACTAAAGCAGTTTAGGAAATGCGTTTAATAACATTTAGCCAATGAGTGATGTGGATTTTGTCACATGACTGCATTTTGGTTCTTTTCAACTGGTTCAGGCCAAAGCAACCAGTGTGGTGTGAAAAGGACCCAAAAAGGGCAGAAAATGCTACAGTGTATCATTTGTTGCCCTTGCTCTGGACCAAATAAACTGAACCACAGATATGAAAGCACCCTCAGTCTGATCACGAACAGAACCGTAAAGTGCTTTCACACTAGGTTTGCTTTCCTGATCTGAGCTAGAGTTTGACTGACCCTCCCTGCTGCCACTGGATTCTGTTCACACGGTCATTTTTGGTTTGTTTGCATCATCAGTGTCAGCTGTTTACCCTGTTGCTAGTTAACAACAGTGCCGAAAGACTGCAAAATGGCTGGATACTGTTGCTTCCTTGCTTGCCTTATGTTTAAACTTTAGATTTTGTAATAAAATTTTAAAGGGTCACAAGTTAGACAATAAATATGATTGAGGTGTTTACATGAGTTGCTTTTTTAAATGTTTCTTTCATGATCCCTTTTTACATGTTATAGCACATAATTAGACATTGCACTATCCACATTTCCTCCGAGGTTTCATGTAATTTTAGGTGTTTCATTCTTAATTTGTTGACTTTACCTGCAGTTTGGCACTTTTACTTTCATTCAGGAACATTTTGTGCATGCCCCCCATGACAAACAAGGTATTGGATGCAACAAACTGCTGGAAGAGTGTAGTTTTAAAAAAGAGGAAAAATCAAGAGAAGCAAAGAAAAAGTAAATAATTTAGTTGAAGTTTTCTTTTTTTTCTTCTTTTTTGCAATATCTTGCTTGAATTTAATTGTATTTTTCAATTTCTAAATATGTTTGGTGACTAAAATATTATTGTAATAAATATAACTGTTATATAAATTTGGTTTTGTTTAGATAAGCTAAAATACACAGCCTATATTCAAAGGGAAATGGATAAAAGTATTTATTCTCAAAATGGGGTGTACTCGTATATGCTGAGCACTGTACATGCACATCAGCAACAGTACTATGTACTGGAGTGATCTTTCCAATTTTAAACAAAAAGGTTCAGGACTATCAGATGTTGAATAATTGGTCCATTTTTTTCCCCAGAAGTGAAATGAATTGTTCAGTTTTCTCATTTACAAATGCGGCAATTTGCTCAATTTGATAAATTTCCAGCGTAATTTCCATCCATGCACTTAGAGTAGCACTTTCCTGTGACAACCATTTTTTGGTTATGCTCTTGTTAACAGCCACTAACAGAATGTTCGTTAAATATTTATCTCTTTTTAACCATTCCTCGGGTATATATCCAAACAAAAATACTTACAATCAAAGGTTATCACAGATTTAAAAAAATGTTGTAAGGCATCGTGTATTTCTTTCCAAAATTTTGTTTTATATACCCTGTTATTAAATATACATTTTAATGCATCAAGTGGAGTTTTCTCTAATTTGCTCAAGTGTATTCTCAGGATGAAAAATCACAGATTAGTTTGTATTTGTTTAGGTGTGTTCGATCAAATGAAGATGCATTTAAATAAGATTAATTATAAAGAAGCTAATGGTTTTTATTTCTCAATCTGTATAGAACAAAAGAGACGAGCATCTCCTGAAGAAAAGAAATGTTCCACAAGAAGAGAGTCTGGAGGACTCTGATGTGGACTCTGACTTTAAAGGGGTAAGAGTTTTTTTTTCTGATTTCTGCTCACTTCATACCTTTCATTTAAAGATTATTATTTTTCTAAACTTCTCTGCTCTTTATTTTCAGCAAAATGTAACGCTAGATGCCATCTTACAGGTAAGATTCTAGCACGTGTGGATGTTAGTGTTGGTGAGAGAGGCTTTAGCAGAAGGCTCACTTCTCTTCTTCCACTCATTCTCCATTTGTCTTGTTTTTTCTCTACAGAACGCCACCAGTGACAATGCAGTGGTGCAGCTCAGTGCAGTGCAAGCAGCCAGGTAAAGTTTTGCGATATGGATATGAAAGATTTGCATTTTTTACACATGAATACTTTCTAAAAATATCTCGCTTAGCCTCGGGTCAACATACCTTCATAATAGACTCTCTTAGCTTTCTTTAAGGTATAGTTCACCCAAAATTAAATGTTTTAGTTAATTTACTATAGCTTAGTTCACACTACATGATTTTAAGCCCGATTTGAGCCCGATTTGGAAGTTAAGGAAAAAATCTGGGGGTGCTTGGCAGTATTTGTGTGAACTACTGAACAACACATCAAAGAGGCTTGCTGACACATCGCCGACACCTCGCAGATGGAAATCCAATATCTAGCATGCTTTATATTCGAAAGCAGCCGGCCGATTCGACCCCATGTGCGGTCAGATAAAGTGACGAGCTGCAGTCAGTGAGAGCATATCAGCATGAGCTGAATGATCATTGTGCTCAGGAGCTCAACAGAAACATCTGTGATTGGCTAGAATGGACGTCACTGCACTGCGCTTCATTCTGTGTTAACACGAACACGAGAGTAGGTTATATTAACAGTGGAACTAGAATTCTGTAACTATTAGTAATACCATACTGCTCATTCTTACCGTTCTCATATAAGACGTCATATTGTCACATCATATTTACATTTAAAGCTTCTATTGAGATGTTAAAATTAAGCTTTGAATGTCTCATCATATTTTATGACACGATTACCCTAAAAATATTAACTTTTTTGGTAACACAGCCTATAAATATGTAGTTAAGATACTAGAACACACAAAGGTCTGGGCCTCGCTATCATTTTCAGCTTTTAACAGGAGCTATTTCGCGGCACAGAAAATGTTGTTTTGAAAGATGATATGAAGTAAACTTATGTTTTTGCCGTCAGAAAGTTATGTTTCTGTTAGCAGGATGTTGCCAGGCAAAAATGCGTGCATATTTAAAGTCCCAGCGAAAAGTAGCAGACATGCATGCAGTCATTTTGACCGAGCTGATAATTAAAGGTAGAAATGCTCAGTTCATTACCGTTTTGTAATTCAAAAAAACATAACAATATTAAAAATAAATACACAGATAATTAGCAAACGTCAGGGTGTTATAGATATGTTTAGGTTTTTTTTTTTAAAGTTCTTAAATTACAAAAATTTTAAACTCTAACTGCCCCGGTAGTTCTAGTGTTAAAGCCACATCTATCCACTTGAACCTTGCAGATGAGTGATTGGTTGGTTGAAGCATCAGTTGATTGACGATGTTTTTAAATGCTTCCTTGAAAGCTTGAAATGATGTCAGTGATGTAATCAGCACACAAGCAACCAATAGTGTTCCGCTTTTTCTGACGGCTCCTCCCTCAATTTCATTTGCTGTGTTTTAATAGCTTGACTGAGCTGTTTGGGAACAAGTTGTTGTCAGATCTTGTAGTGTGTGATTTCCCCCCCCCCCCCTCTTGTGGATCATTTATGTAGTGTGTTGTGTAGTGTGAACAGCACAGCGAATAAAAGACACAAAATCAAGTCATTTAGTATTAACTATGCTTAACTCTTTAGATGGTTTAGATAATTATTTTTCTTTAGAGTATTTTTAGCTGAAACAGAGGTGCTTGGTGATTCACAAAGTGCAATTCAACAGCTAATAGCCTTTACTGAGTCATTAAATCGCATACAGAAATAACAAAATAAGTAGCCAATGAATTATGAAGTGAAATGATCAGTCTATGTGAGAAACATCCCGTTAATACATAGACTCCGCAAACAGCCCTGAATGTGTTCACGAAACACTTTTATTTTCAGTTCTTTAATATTCATTTTTGGTCTTGATGTACGTCATCATCAGTGCATAATAGCCGAAGGAAGAGAAATGAGTTCCTGCAAATTTTATTTTGTAGTTGAATTTGTCTAGTTTAATCAAGCTCTAAGTTGTAAGGAATCAAGATCTAAGTTGTAAGGAAAGAAGTGACAACAGAACAATGGCATGCTCTGTCAATTATGCTTGTTTTTAAATTCGTTTTCGTTATCAGTTTTAAATGAATTGTATTTACACTGCTGGCATGTATTTGGAGCACAGAAAAGATGACTGACGAACATCTTGACTTTTTGTTTGCAGAAAATTGCTCTCAAGTGACAGAAATCCCCCTATAGACGACTTGATAAAATGTGGAATCCTTCCAATCCTAGTCAAATGCCTGGAGAGGGATGACAAGTAAGTCAATATGTTGCATTAAGTGAAAAAATAACTGTGTGCAAAAATACTTTAGAGTTATTTTTTTTTCTGTATCATAGTTGAAATGTGGTAAATTGTAAATTATAGACTTTTTTTTATTATTAACATATTCGTTCAATTCAGCAGTAATGCATTTAATTGATAGCTCTTTTAAAACATTCTGTCTTCAAAGAATTCAGAAAATGTTTTCAATATAATGTTAGCAGCAACTAATTTTATTTAATGTTTTTACTTCAATGATCTTAGGTGTGATTTAGTGGTAATCTTATAGGTTCATTTAAGCATTATTCATGAATACTTTATGCTTAATTAGATACAACTTGCTCAGATTACATTTCAGAGCCTTGCTGTTTTATGCGCTCTTTTTTTTTTCAGAGACAGCTTTTTTATTTTAATCAAGTTGTGCAGTACAGAAATGACTGTGTGCTTAAATAGATGGGTGTCACACATTTTTTTGCTTATTTTTTGCAAGTGAGAAAAACTCATTTGCATCATTTAACATGTTAAGGATTGCATTGTATCATCATAGTACACAAAATAATGTTAATGTCCAGAGTGCATTTTTAAGGCTTGCTTGTGTTTATAAGATGCAAACCAGCGTGTGTTCATGCTTTACTTGTAGACAATTACGGTATTTTTTCATATATCTTACTTTGATTATATACAGCTACTCCGCTAACATGAAAACCACTGTCATATTTCCTAGTTCCTCTGTAAGGTTCGCCCTCAAGAGGCTCTGATTGGTCATTTAACATAATTTGCTGTGATTCGCGGATCGGCTCCATGTCACCAGGAAAAGCGTCATGCCCCTAAAAACATGGGCTTTCACGCTGTGTAAACAGTCAGTCAGAGGAGCTGTTAGCCATATCAGTTAAAGCCTGAATCAGACAGAAAATGAAAAGCACACAACTAAAACTCACGTCTGCTCTCCTAAAATAACATTTGATAAGTGTCTTTCGCATATACTCGGGTTATAAGCATGTGTAAGCAATATGAAACATTCACATATATTGTATACAGGTAAAGCGGATGCATAGAGAGAAGCTGCAGTGCTGCTGAAGATTGAATCTTATGAATTTGTAGCTAAATTATTAGCGGTGCCAAACAGCATTTCCCATTGTTTACGTCCTTGTTTACGTCCTCGCTACAACATAGTGTTATCGCTAAAAACTATGCATGTAATTGATTAGTTTAAACAAATAAAAATACTTACAGGTTGTGGCCCACAATCCACAGCTTCGTCTATTATGGTTGGGGGAGTTTTTAGCCGAATCCATTTAGATAATATTTAATTATATTTTTTTATAATTCTCTAGAACATAATCAAAATTAAACTGTAAGCACTTCTCTCTTTGTGTCGTGTCCTTTGGAAGCCCAAATTCAGAAAGCAAACAAGCTTTTTGAAAATAGCAGCGTTTGCGTGGCATTTTAGCTTTCTCTGCTACATTACAGCATTACAGCGGCTTTTGCCAAGCCACTTCACTGCGCGTGGTGAATGCATGTAACCTGAAGCTTTTATGATCTCGCTAGCCTGGATGTATTTTTTTTGTAATCCCCCAACTTTGTTTGGTTACACTTTGCTAAACTAACTCTGTAAAAGCCAATGTTGAGCGTATTGCATGCAGAGATGTCGTTTTTGTTCACACAGCTACATTAAACATCAACTAGAGTTTAAAATATGATATCGTTGTGGACAACAACTTTAAAGGGTACCGCATCTTAAGTGCGTAGTTATTAGGATAATGATTGTACTTCATACACCAATAGAAATCCACCCTAACAACAGTTTTAACTTTCATCTATTTGATCACAAGTTACTGGAAAATTAATGAAACTGCTGTGTGTAATACAGTTGAAGCATTCAGTCCGTCTCAATTCATTACATTCGGTCATGTCTGACTCAAAACAAGCCAAGAAATGCTTCTTTAAAGGTCAATTGCGGTTACAAATACACAATCCTGTGGGAAAGTCCTGCTGAGCTGCTGTATTCAGAGTATTGCAGGCGGTGGTTCTTTATTCAGAGTGGTCAGGGCTGAAATGTTGTTTACCGTTGCCTTAAACATACCAACTTCTATTTCTCTCTCCTTCTTCATAGTCCTTCATTGCAGTTTGAAGCTGCCTGGGCTTTGACTAACATTGCATCAGGGACGTCTGCACAGACACAGGCAGTGGTCAAATCCAGTAAGTGGTTCAGACAGAGACTTGATCGGCCTGTTTTGACTTTATCGGCTCCGTCTGTAGTTAAAGTCTCCTGTTGTTCTCTTTAGATGCTGTCCCATTGTTTTTGAGACTTCTGCACTCTCCTCATCAGAATGTGTGTGAGCAGGCCGTGTGGGCGCTGGGAAACATCATTGGTGAGTAACTGTGAAATGTCCTCTCGGTGTTACTAACTCTGCATTTATAAAAAAGGAAGCAAATGTTCAGTGAGTGAGCACTATATGATAATAAGGAGAAAGCTAGACAAACTTTTTTTGCTTTCCTGGCAACATTTGAAGAAACATTGACCAATAAGATTGGAACTTTTTGCTGTCGTGTTCATAGCAGCTGCTGTATGCATATTGACCTCTGCTGGTTCAAATACCATTAAACACCAAATCAATTATCTAGAAATGTATTGGTGTTTAAAAAAAGTCAGAATTATTAGACTAAAATGGAGCTATAAAAAGAAGCTCATGAAAGTTAAATAATTTTTTTATCCTCCTAGAGTAATATTTTTGTTGTTTATCAATACATCACACTCACTGGCCACTTTATTAGGTATACCTTACTAGTACCAGGTTGGGCCCACTTTTGCTTTCAGAACTGCCTTAATTCTTCGTGGCATAGATTCAAAAAGTTACTGGAAATATTCCATAGAGATTTTGGTCCATAGTGACATGATAGCATCACGCAGTTCCTGCAGATTTGTCGGCTGCACATCCATGATGTGAATCTCCCCTTCCACCACATTCCAAATGTGCTCTATTGGATTGATGTCTGGTGACTGTGGAGGCCATTTGAGTACAGTGAACTCATTGTGATGTTCAAGAAACCAGTCTGAGATGATTCATGATTTATGACATGGTGCCTTATCCTGCTGGTAGTAGCCATCAGAAGATGGGCACACTGTGCTCATAAAGAGATGAGAAACAATACTTAGGTAGGCTGTGGCGTTGACACAATGCTAATTGGAACTAATGGGCTCAAAGTGTGCCAAGAAAATCTCCCCCACATCATTACACCACCATCATCAGCCTGAACTGTCAATACAAGGCAGGATGGATCCATGCTTTCATGCTGTTCATGCCAAATTCTGACCCTACCATCTGAATGTTGTAGCAAAAATCGAGACTCATCAGATCAGGCAATGTTTTTCCAATTGTCCAATTTTGGTGAGTCTGTGTGAATTGTAGCCTCAGTTTCCTGTTTTTAGCTGACAGGAGTGGTACACGGTGTGGTCTTCTGCTGCTGTAGCCCATTCGCCCCAAGTTTGCACGTGTTGTGTGTTCAGAGATGCTCTTCTGCAGACCTCAGTTGTAAAAAGTGGTTATTTGAGTTACTGTTGCTTTCTATCAGCTGGAACCAGTCTGGCCATTCTCCTCTGACCTCTGGCATCAACAAGGCATGCCACCATAGCTGCCGCTCACTTGAGATTTTCTCTTTTTCAGATCGTTCTCTGTAAACCCTACAGACGCTTATGTATGAAAATCCCAGTAGATCTGCCGTTTCTGAAATAGTCAGAGCAGCCCGCCTGCAACAACCATGCCACATTTAAAGTCACTTAAATCCCCTTTCTTCCCCATTCTGATGCTCGGTTTGAACTGTATCAGATTGTCTTGACCCTGTCTACATGCCTAAATGCATTGAGTTGCTGCCATGTGATTGGCTGATTAGAAGTTTGCGTTAACAAGCAGTTGGACAGGTGTACCTTATAAAGTGGCCGGTGAGTGTACGTTTCATAAATTTTAACTGTTTTTGTGCAGTAATGGGTTATAAAATGTAAAGGAATTCAATTAAATAGTTAATTTTCATGTAAATGTAAAGTTCTCAAACAGTAAAGTGTGTGTAAGTAAATTTAAAATGCATATAAGTTTCTATCATAAGTTTTTGTTGTCTATTACTTTTTATTGAATAAAAAATAGGATAATAAAAATGTGGTATCCTGTGGTAAAAAGTAAATGTGGTAAAAGCCCCCATTTACACTGCCAGTTAAATGTGACCCAATTCAGATTGCTGATTTTTGCTCATTTGTGACACAGGTCAGATCTGTTTTATGACTGCGTTAACATGGAAAAAAAAAAACGCATGCATTCGGATATTCAGCGATCGTTTCAGGTCTCCTTCATTTGTGGAAATAAATCTGATGTAAGTCAGATATGTGATAATGCGACTATCATGTAAGCAGGCAGATCAGATTTATTGAGTCATTCCGTTTTGTACGTCATTAAACTTGTGAAATTGTGGTACTTCTCCGTGGTTTAATGACGTAGAAGGAAGAGTGTGTGAGGAGACGCAGACACGGTAAACAACAACGACATAGGAAACATGGAGGAAGAAAGTGGTCAGTTACCACAATTTGCTCCCACCAGACCTGAGATCTCAAAGAAATCAAATACAATATGGTTTTATAAATCTTGGACATTTTAGAAAACAATTTTTCATTTCCAAATGGATGCAAAATATTTAAAAAGTATAACAAAATCCCCATCTTTTGGGTCTTATAACAGCCGTGATGCTCATCAGTGGTGTGTTTACTGACATTACTGCACGTGTGTTTGTTTTATGTGCTCTGTGCAGGTGATGGACCTCAGTGTAGAGATTACGTCATCTCGCTCGGTGTGGTCAAACCTCTCTTGTCGTTTATTAATCCTTCCATCCCCATAACCTTCTTGAGAAACGTCACCTGGGTCATTGTCAACCTGTGCCGAAACAAAGACCCTCCACCACCCATGGAAACAGTACAAGAGGTGAGCAAAGTGTGTGACCCCTGTTTGTGCATTTCTGACTCGTTCGTGTTGGTAAAAAACGATCCTTACGTCATCCAGTTGAAGATTTTGTAAACGAATTGAATAACTTGCAATACTACAGTAAAAATACTGTAATTTGATTGGCTAAACTGATCCCTTTAGCTTTTTTTTGACTGAATGATGTGTATGATGCACTTTATAAACTGGCAATTAATTCATTATGCCACCGTTTTCAAAATTTCAACAGATATTATGCATTTCTTTTGCCTTTCAGTTTCCTCCGCAGTAATCTGTCTGTGTGTGTTTTTAGCATCTATTCAGTCAGATATAATGCTGTGTATGCTGCGTGCCAATATTTAATATTGTGCTCATTTCTCTTTTCTGCTATCTGTAATCTGGAGGTGTCGCTTTGAGCTGAAGGGAACATATTGTACCTCCTGCTGCTATGAAATCATTAGACTGTGTTTTCACTCTCTCTGTGTGTGTGATATAGCAACTACTACATTGATGGCAGGTCTAATGAATATTCTGTTGCGCTACAGATGATTTCATGTTTACATGCGGTCTGCTTATTCAGTTTCAACTAAAAGATGTCTGTTTTTCTCACTCAGATTCTTCCTGCCCTCTGTGTACTCATATATCATACAGATATAAATGTAAGTACATGTCGCACTACTTCTTCCAAACAAAAAAGTGTTACTTTTAATTGGATAGTGCAGTAAATGTGGTTTAAGTGTCTAGCTCACCCAAAAGTGAAAATTCTACCATTATTTGCTCGCCATTCACTTGTTCAAAACCTATTTGGGTCACTTCTGTTGAGCACAAAATAAGATATTTTGAAGGATGCTGGTTGACTTTGTGCAGAAAAAAAAGTTTAGAAGGGCTTTATTTTGCAAAAATGATTAGCTGACTAGATTAGCTTGGTTATTAAATGACTGCTTGCCGTACATATCAAAACAAATTTAATTTTGGATTAAAGAGCCCCTGTTTAGCATTGTAAAAGGTCATATTTTGGTTTTGGGGGTCTCCAACAGCAGTCTGATATGCAATCTATATATAAAAATACTTTTATTAAAATATGCATTTATTTTGACCCAGTTATGCCAATGACTCCCATATGATTCGTTCAGCGATTCATTTGCTCTCAAACCCCTCCTTGGGATGAAGCTAATCTGCGCTGATTGGTCTAGTCTGTTGTGGTTGTTTTGTGATCTCGTGCATTCGGCAGGAGATGGAGAGAAGCGTCCAAGTAGTAGTCAGAGCACAGAATATATGTGTGAGCCCAATGCAGGAATGCATTAAAGCCATGCAGTTAAACATCAGCATATTCCTCTGTTCTTAACCACAGCCCCAAGTAGAAACAATTCAGTACAGACACACTTTCAGTATTAATCTACACAGTGGCAAAAGTTGAACTATTTTGAAAATTGACTGCGTGTATGAAGAACAGCTGATTGTGGCCATAGCAACTATATATATATATATATATATATATATATATATATATATATATATATATATATATATATATATATATATATATATATAAATAAATAAATAAATATGAAATTAAAAAAATTGTGTAATTTTGGACCCGGACATTATTGGAGTAGTTTTAGGTGCCAAATGTGTATTTGAAAAATGATCTATTATCTTATTTTAGTGTTGCAAACGTTGTAAACTAAACATACATTTTCCTTTTACAGTTTGTTGATAATTGTGCAGCATGATCACTTCATTTAATCTGAAGTTTATGCAAATGAAAACAGTCTGCGTTTCTCATTTAACGTCCTCAAATCTGCTGTTCTCTGCAGATTCTGGTAGACACAGTGTGGGCTCTGTCGTATCTGACAGATGGAGGTAACGAGCAGATTCAGATGGTAATAGACTCAGGTGTTGTCCCGTACCTTGTCCCACTGCTCAGCCACCAAGAGGTCAAAGTTCAGGTAAAAACACATGCACATTTATGCATCTCTGTACACTCTGAAACCAAAAGCTGGCTTCTAATGTTGTTCATGTATTGTCCGCTCAGACCGCAGCGCTGAGAGCGGTGGGGAACATTGTAACCGGGACAGACGAGCAGACTCAGGTGGTGCTCAACTGTGATGTTCTTACTCACTTTTCCACCCTGCTCACACACCCCAAAGAGAAAATCAACAAGGTGAGACACAGAAACACACATCACATCTGAGCCTATTTGTGTGAGGTGTACTTAAGATGATGAAACACAAATGCTTTACTTGGCTAATTTCATAAGTGACTTTAGAAATCTCTGCAGTCCCAGTTTAAACGCAGTGCCTTGTGTTTATTGTACATCTGTGATGCGTCTGCAGGAGGCGGTGTGGTTCCTGTCTAATATAACAGCAGGAAACCAGCAGCAGGTGCAGGCTGTAATAGATGCTGGTCTCATACCCATGATCATTCACCAGCTTGCCAAGGTAAGATGACTAGCACTTGGGCTACTGTACATTGAGTTAGTTTATATATATATATATAAAGAAAGCAGATTTAGAAACCTTTTTTGATGTTCAGTTCTGAAAACTGAATTAAATGGATGTGTAATACATCCTTCATACTCATTCTAGCTTGACTTAGGGCTGCATCATTTGGAGATAAAAATCCAGTTGCAATTTATCTGATCAACATTGCAATTTGTGATTTAAAATGTAATGTACTATCATTTCATAAGAGCTGCAGGTTTGATGTGGTGGTTTTAACAGCACCAAAGAAAGACTAGGCATAATCACGCTACACTATAGTGTAGCGTACCATAAGTACGCTACACTATGCTTCTGTTTATTAAAACCATTTTTCACAATAAAGTTGTCAGTTGTCATGACGAATTCAGAAAATAGCTACAGTATTTTACATTCAATTTGATAAGTGTATATAAAACTTTTACATTTAGATTGATGCATTAGAGTATTATAAATTACATGAAATCCAACCTGAACTCTCTCATAGAATTTTAAGACATTTTTAGACTAGATTTAATCAAGTGGTTATTACCAGATGTCGTATTGGGCATACGAGAATAAACTGTTTTTTTGCCCCAAGGTGAAAACCCTACTCAGTCTTTGTGCTGCACAACTCCTCATTTTACTGGACTGTCCTGTTTTTAATGATTCCAGAAGAATTTTTTATGAAATAAACTCTCTTTAGGACATTTTTAGCAGTGACACCAGAAAAGATTTTAGAATTTTTATCATGTATTAGTACTAAAAATCTTATTTAATTTATGTATTCATTTGTTTGTTGATTTTTAATTGTATATTTATTATTGAAATGTTCCTGCCATGAAAATAGCCGTGGGTGCTGACATGGCATTAAATAAAAACACATTACATTACTTTTAGATTGCGTTACATTCTTCATATAGATTTCATTACATTCACAGTGCACTTACAATGCTTTACATCCACAATTTTAGATTTTATTTCACAGCACAATAATTATTATATTTAAATCTCATAATAATTCATAAATATATTTATATATTTAACAATTTTGTCCTTTAATACAAGCCGTCAGATATGTGAACTGTACCCTTAATTTTACCTGCTCACAGTCTTTTTGAATGTTGCTCCAACACACGCACTGAACAACATGAGCATAACAAGCAAATAAACAAATGTAAATATGAACTTACTTGCTTTTTGAACGTTGTCGAGCAAGTTCTTAAAAACTTAAAAAGTCTTACATTTATTGAATTATTGGCTTTAAGGTCTTAAGTTATTTTAAACTGGTCTTAATTTGACTGTGTCCATGTAAAGCTTCTCAATCAGCCAAATTCATCACCAACAATCCATCTCAATAAAACATTTAACAAAGCTGTGTTTATAACTAATATTATAATAGCTCATTTAATAACTGAGCTAATCTAATACAAATTGGTCTGAAAGTTCTCCATGTAATTATAGACCATATAGGTGGACGACGCTGACCTAGTTAGACTGTTGCATGTGCATACATAGTTTATTATAGTTTTTAAAGAGCTTATAAGTAGTGTTTAAAAATGACTATGTATACCACTATGGGTTGTTTGCCTATTTTGACACATTATGCCTATACCTAATTATTACTATTTTTTGATGGGGCAAATAAAAAATTAATTCCACTAGACCAACTGGGCCATTCGAAAAAATAAAAGAAAATTGGTTGTAGACCTGTAGAAGTCTAAAATATAATTCATAATGGTCTTAAAAAGTCTTGAGTCTTAAATTGGACTTGGTGAAACCTGTAGAAACCCTGTTTGTAGCTAACCCTGAATTGCTAATTTACATCTGTAGTCCCTGGGCAGGATGTTGCGACTCTCCTAAGTCAGAAAATCTGTGTTTAACCAAGTTAAAATTTTGTTTTTGAGCCACAATTTTAATTTGCATCACTGCTTACTTTTATATTACATCACAGCTCGAGACAGCTAGTGAAGATAGCTTTGCTTAGCTTTTTTTTATTAGAAACTGCAGAGTATATACTATTCATACTGTCATAACATTGGCTTTAATCATCATTTATCATTGAAACCCAAGCCTTATCTAATGGTCAATGCAAACACTCATTACAACAAGCTTTAGCAGTTGCAGATTAATGTCTGGTAAACACCCTAGAATTGGCATAAACATAAAAATATAATACTAATCTTTACTAAAGAGTTTTTCCTCTATTTTTGTCACTTAATTTAGTACTGCGTCAGGCTTAATTTCTAGTTTAAACCATCGCTATCCAAAGACTTAAATGTCTAATTTCTTGTTTTGTTTTTTTCTCAAAACAGGGTGATTTTGGGACACAGAAGGAGGCTGCATGGGCCATCAGCAACTTGACAATAAGTGGAAGAAAGGATCAGGTATGAACCGCTCACCACGAATCTCTTGATGTTGAGACACTTTCTTCTCCTTGCTTCATTGCTTATTTGGCTGTGATTGGCAGGTGGAGTACTTGGTGCAACAAAACGTGATCCCACCCTTCTGCAACCTGCTCTCGGTGAAAGATTCTCAGGTGGTCCAGGTGGTCCTCGACGGACTGAAAAACATCCTTATCATGGCCGGGGAGGAAGCCAGCACAATTGCTGAGATCATTGAAGAGTGTGGAGGTAATGGACATAGTATAGAAATGGCCTCTCTTCGAATTTTTACTGGTCAATTTAATTTACACTATAAACTCATAAAAATCTTGCTGATCCTAGTTGTAAGAGCAACAAATTATAACTTGACTTCTAGTTGATCATTTGGAAAAGTGGCAAAAGATAGATTTTCCCAATGAATTATCTGTTGAGCTGCATCCCAATCATCAGAAAGACTCCAGAAGGCCTATTGGAATCAGCATGGACCCAAGATTCTCACAGAAATCAGTCGAGTTTGCTGAAAGAAAAAACATGGTTTGGGGTTATATTCAGTATGGGGGTGTGCGAGAGATCTGCAGAGTTTATGGCAACATCAACAGTATGAGGTATCAAGATGTTTGTGTTGCCCATTACATTACGAAGCACAGGAGAGGGCAAATTCTTCAGCAGGATGGCGCTCCTTTTCATAGTTCAGGCTCCATATCAAAGTTCCTGAAAGCAAAGAAGGTCAACGTGCTCCAGGATTGGCCAGCCCAGTCACGAGAAATGAACATTATTGAGCATGTCTAGTTTAAGACGTTGGAGGAGGCATTGAAAATTATTCCAAAGACTCTTGATGAACTCTAGGATTCCTGCAAGAGCGCTTTCTTTGCCATTCCAGATGACTTTATTAATAAGTTAATTGAGTCATTGCAGAGATGTGTAGATGCAGTCGTCAACGCTCATGGGAGTCATACACAATATTCAATCTTTTTCCACTGCAGCATGACTTTATATTCTATACTGTACATTATTTCTGTTAAATGACGACTTGTCTAAGCAAAGTCAGACCTTACTGTCCTCATTACATAATTAAAAATCAAGACATGATCATGTTTTATTTTGGTCAAATAAGCGTAATCTAGAGGCCTTTGCCTTTCATATAAGCCACTTCTGATAAATAATTAGCTATAAATCGAGTTATTATTTATTGTTTTTAAAACTTGAATAGGCGACAAGATTTTTGTCAGGTAATGTCAATTATTAGCACATATAAGGTATGATCTTATTCTATATCCCTAATGCTACTCAATACCTAAACCCAACTATTAATAAGCAGCTAATAGGAAGTTTATTAAGCTAATAGTCTTAGTTAATGTTTTGTTAATAACATGAATTGTAAATTAAAATAACGTGACACCAAAAAATATAAAAATTTTCTTTTGTTTTTCAGGATTGGAAAAAATCGAGAACCTCCAGCAGCATGAAAACGAGGACATCTATAAACTTGCATTTGAAATCATTGATCAGTACTTTTCAGGAGATGATGTGAGTCTCAAATTATTGTTCTAATGTGTTTGTCATTTGTTTGGGGTTCTGCTCCTGATATAAATTATTATTGAACATCCGCCTAATTCTGTCGGGCTCTGCTTGTAGATTGATGAAGACCCAAGTCTGATTCCTGAGGCCACCCAAGGAGGCACATTCAACTTCGATTCCTCCAACCTACAAGCCAAGGAGTTTAAGTTCTAGACAACATCTGGAGCGTCGAACTTAGGATTGGTGGGTTTCCCAGCTGCTCCTCAACACCCTGCCACCTACTGACCCATCACCTACCAACCACTCACTAACCAGACAAAACCAACCAGTCACCGTGCTCAGAAACAATACTCACTCACTCACACAGAAAAGAAATCGCACTGAAGGATCCAAGTACCCGCCTCGACGCCACTCAAAACACGGATGGATCTAAAAAATAAAACTCAAAAGAACAAGACTCATTACACTGCAGTTGCCAAAAAACAAAAGAAAAAACTAACAAAAAAAATATATATTTTGCTCTTTCTTTCACACACAAACACACACACACACATACACATAGGTGAGCATGAACAATGATAGGAACTTCTGTTGTTGTACCAGCCATCATATCAGCCAAGGAAGATGAAGAAAGAGAAATTCCTGAAATTAAAAAGGCTTTCGGTTTCCAAGAAAGCCCTTCTCTGGAATGGTGGTGATTTTCGAGTCTCAGACAGACACCCAACTCGATACGTCCAGCCTCTACTGTGTTAAGCCATTTGGACCTTCTCCCTCATTCATCTGTGAACTAGCCTCCGATGGCTTATTCAAAGGAATATTGTTCAAGTGGGGGAAGGGAGCGTCTCTAAAATATGTGGTGTGCAAACAGAAACACTTTAATTATCACCACCAGTTCTTGCTTTCTTTTCTTCATCCTGAAATTATGGACAATACACTGAAGATACAGAAACTTGAATGGAGTAAATCTCCTCAGTCGAGCACCCTTGTTTTCAAAAGTTCTGCAGCGATAAGTGTCGTGGACATTCATTGTGCCGATCTTTTTTGGTTTGCAATGTCATAGGAGGATATGATCAATTTGGCCAGGACTTTTAAAGGGCCGCCCCAACCTTTGGAAGTTCTTCAAGATAACCTCAAGAGGTCTTTCTGCTTAACACGGGTGCTCTGGCAGCGCTCTTTGTTTCCTGGATTCATCTTCTCTTCTTCCTGTCTGTAATCATAGTAATAAGTTCATCGGGAGAACCCCAATCGTAACCGGTTGGAGGATGTTTTCACTAAATCAGTACATTTCAGCACTCGATAGTCAAGAAACTCTGCAACAGTGATTGGATTGTGAATTCTTTTTTTGTTTTGATCAGTGGAGCTTCCGCTTTTGCAGTTTTTCCAGTCTTACGCACACACTTTTTTGGGTTTTTTCCCGTTTTATTGCTTAATGTAAGTGGAGAGCGATGTTCGCTTAATTTTGACTATACAAGCAATGGGAAAAGGTGATCCATGACGTTTTTGTTTAGTTGGTTTTTAAATCCTATTTCACTTGCTGCAAAACCTAATCTTACCAACTAAAATAAAAGTATATTTCTTGTTTAGGTATATAATGAGAAGCTACCACACTTAGGTCCACTAGACGTTGGGACGCTACAAAACAATAACAACGTTATGATTATCGATTTACAGCCAATAGGGGTAATTATTATTTTCTTTCGTTTGCAATGGCAAATGATTGCCATTATTTGGAAAATGGGCTTTCTTACTGTTGTGACTGGACGTTTTATTTGTTGTTCTTTTTTCCCCCTGTGCATTAACTTGTAAAGGGATGTATGAGAAAAAGAAATTTACATTTGGACTGAGGTAATTGTATTTGAGCGGCAAATACAGCAAGGAAGCTAAAGGCAGCCCTGATGATTTTGTTTTTTTGAATTAGCCATTTATTGTTGAACAAAATAAAGCAGGTTTGAAATTCATGAACTTATCTAGACATCTAGAAAACGAGCCACTTTAAAGACGTTTCGTCTTGTATCGGAAATGGATACAAGCTTATTGCTTGTTGCAAGATTTTTACTTGCTGAAGAAAAAAAAAATTAATCTAAAAACGGCGACAGATCGCATTTTGGCCTCTGATTGTTTGTATGTTTTTATAAATTTTAGAACTGAATTTCTCTTTAAGGTGGCTCATCAGTATTTTTTTCAACTCTTGTGCATATTAAAGATAAAGAATGAGTTGAAATTCATTGTGCCTTTGTTTTTCATTTCGAAGCAACTAAAAAAAGAGGTTCATAATGCCTGCCACGTTGCATTGGAGCTGCTTATAATATGGGGTCTTCTGGGTGTCATATCTGGACTTTACAATGAGACGTTCTCTGGAGTAGAGTTATAATTCTGATTCAATTCTCCTCTAGTTTGCTGGCTGACTTGTAATTGATCCTCTAACTTTCATTCTGCTCCCTTCTCATTCTTGTTCACAATTCTCAGCCTGTCCCTGCCCCGCCCTCCCACCTCCTCCCATCCACCTTTCTACGGCAACACATCTTTCACTCATCACTCCCTCAGGACGTGCTTTATGTATCAATGAACCTAACCAAAATAAACGTGCTGTTAGCCATCCTTTTATTGCTCTTTTATGATTGACCTTCTTATGCTTTTTGTGACTTTTCTCTTCTACCTATTGCCTTTCCTCCTTGTTCCCTGGTCTGTGCTTTGATTTGACTCTTTGTTTTCAGAAGTCCCTTTTTGTCTCTTTCTAATATGTGCAATATGTGCTCTGTGTTATTTCCATGTGAGCTGAAGGAGAGGTTTTTGTCAAATGAAAACCACGCTTATTCGTATAAAGAAAACGTATGCACATAACTGAGTAGGATAAACTTTTTGTTTCAGTATGCACATTAAAAAAGGTCATGTGATTTTGTTATAAGAGATCATGTGATGAAAATGTGTGTGAATGGATAAACCAGCAGCAGGTTGAGCACATTGTAAAACACCTGAAATGTTGTTTTGGTCATTCTAAAACGCCTTAACCGCTTCAGTATTAGTGTTATTATATTATTAATGATCTCCAGAATTAAGAGGGTCTGAGCTTCACGTCTCACACCTTCAAACGCCACCATTTGTTCGTTGCGTGTCTGCATTGTCTTCTGAAGTCGTTTTTTAAATAAAGAAATGATTCACGCAGATTCTCCTACCACAGTAAATTACGTTTTTACTTTTGATATTTGGCGCCAGTTATTCAGGAAGTGATGATTTTGTACACTTTGGCTCGTTGGTTGGAAACGTTGCTTTATTGACACGTCTTTTATGCGATATTCCAGTTTTGTGCATAAATTTAATTTGCATCTTCACATGGAAGCACAGCTATTGTTATTCTTCAGATGCTCCATTGAAATTAATTCACTAAAAACAAGTTTGTTAATCTTCAATCAAAGTCTGAACATTTGCTTCGGTGTTTGGAGTGGCGGTTGTTTTCAGATGTCAGTTTGACAGCTTTGGCCACAATATTCCTGACCACGCCCCCTTTTAGAATTTTGCTACAAGGGAATGATGTGCATAAAGAAAGCCCCGCCTCCTAGTCAATATTCGGTTTTGGTTGGAAGTACATCAACATACTGATATAAAAGCCTTTGTAACTTCCGGTTCACACAAACTTTAAACATTGGAATCAACTGTTTAACAAAATTTGTAAAGAAGGGTTGCTGGTTCGAGTCCTGGATGGGCCAATTGGCATTTCTGTGTGGAGTTTGCATGTTTTCCCCGTGTTAGCGTGGTTGCTCAGATTTCCCCCCAGTCTAGACATGCACTAAAAGTGAATTGGGAATGCAAAATTGGCCGTAGTGTATGGGAGTGTGTGTGTGTGAATTTTTTTCCAGTACTGGGTTGTGGCTGGAAGGTGATCTGCTGCGTAAAACATATGCTGGAATAGTTTGTGGTTCATCACACTGTGGCGACCCCCTAATAAATAAGGGACTAAGCTAAAAGAAAATGAAAAAGGTAATTGCCATTTTAAATTCCCTTTATGAGTTATAAACTCATAATTATGTATTTATGCTATTGTATGCTAATTTACATATTTATGCTAGCTAATTTAGAGCTGAGATCAAATTCAGAATTGCAGAAATTAAAGTCTAAACTTGCAGTTCTGAGGGGAAAAGACTGAATTGCAAGAATTCTGAGAAAACCAAAATTCTGATTTTTCAATTTAGTTTTCCCACAGGTCTGACCCAGAAATTTAAGTTTGTACATCTCATGATTATATAAAAACATAGTCTTTCATTCAATTTTCCCACCTCAAATGTAAGAAAATCATCTAAAGCAGTGGTTCTCAAACTGTGGTACGTGTACCACTAGTGGTACGCGGGCTTCCTTCAAGTGGTACACGGAGGAATTAAATATGTCATGTACATGCTACATATATTTCAAAACCTATTAAAAATGATGTATATAATATGACATATGGTCTATATTTCTGAGGTAATCTACCACGTTATTTTAACTGTGCAGAGTTGTATCTGCTTTACTGAGCCTACTACGCTACTGTATTATAGTACTGCTCATTTTGGTGGTACTTGGAGAGACTATTTTTTTTCTGAGGTGGTACTTGATGAAAATAGTTTGAGAACCACTGATCTAAAGTACAAGGCGGTCACAATTTTGAGTTCCTAAAGATCTACCTTCCTGCAGAGTTTAACTCCAAACCTGATCAAACACCACCAAAACTAATAAGTAGAACATAGGTCTCAAACTCGATTCCTGGAGGGCCACAGCTCTGCACAGTTTTGCTCCAACCCTAATCAAACAGAGCTAATCCAACTAATCAAGGACTGTTTCTCAATTCCTAAAAACACAGAGAACTGACTTGTGTTGCTGTGAAGACCAGTCTTGCCAGGTCACCTCGGAAGAACGAACTCAGGAGACCACGAGAACAGAGAATGCATGCGTCCTCTGAGAATTGAGATGCTGTGTTCTTCCTGATGGTCACATGACCTTCACGCGTTTTCAATAGGAAATTATTTAAATAATACAGCATTCATACAACATGCATATACACTATGCTTAAAAACATTATAAATATATATTGTAAAACATAAATAAAACAGGTTTTAATACAAATTTTAGTTATACATGTAGCTCTGTGCAGTTTTGCTTCATCATTAATCAACTGATACAACTAATCAAGGCTAATAAGACTACTAGCTATTAAGCAGGTGCGAGTTGGAGCTAAACCGTGCAGAGCTGCGACCCTCCAGGAAATGAGTTTGAGATCACTGGTAAAAGAGGAAAAAGTTCAACCTTCTCAGATTTCTGTCTCAAGAAAAATACAATTTGAGATTAAAAGTCTTAATTTGTAAAACATTTTGCTGGAACTTGCTTTAAATGAAATATGCGTGTTAAACAGGTAAATTTTAATGCCTAATTGTATTTTTTGTGATTAAATGTCTAATGAAAAAGTAAAGAGAACTTGTTTGAATATGACATGGCCTATTGGCGCCAAAACGCACTCTGCTCTCTGACGTGGATGGAATGAAGTGGAGAGAGTCCATCGCGAACCAATGGCAGCACAATGGGCGGGGCCTGTGGACGTCATTATTCAACCCTTCAGATTCAGCTAGAGAGGGAACTGTTATTAAAAAAGTGCTTTCACTACACATAATGGCAGAATTCGACCAACAGCATGATGAACCTGCACTCTTCACTAAAGTAACTGTTTATTCTCTGCTCGCCTGTGTGGCTCAGTTTGCTGTCGGCTTTGCCTTCGCTCAAAAATGGGGCCATAAATGTTCAGCGGTTGACCGGTGGGTCCTCGTGTGGTTATTTTACGACGCAATAGTTCATTTTACTCTGGTAGGTACACAAGTGCATGCTAGAATTGTTGTTTATCTGACTGTCACTTACCTGTTCACCTTGACTGTGCAGGAAGGACCATTCGTCTACATGTCGCTTGTTGGAAATGTGGCGTCTTCAGACAACCTGCTGGCAGAGTTATGTGAGTATTCTGATACAACACTACAATATTAATTACATCTACAGTTTTATTGATTTATTTGGTCATGGAGAAAATCTTGATGTGAAATTAGTAGAGGGCGACATCTAGTGGTGTTTGTTGATATAATGAAGTGTTCAAAGTCCGTTCATTCACTGATCAGTTTCTGTTATTTGTAATAAAAATGTAATTGCTAGTTTTTTTTTACGTTGTTAAGCATTTATCTTTGAGTGTCACTCTAAACAAGTGGCACATTGGTCCGTAGAGGACAAAAATGTGTGAAATAAATAAGGGAAAACCGTCATAACTAGTATGTTTGTGTAAGTTTACTGACAGACTACCAAACCAGCATCAGCCCTGGTGGTGATAATCACTAATAATTCATTCATTTTGGAGATTTTAACCCAGGGGTGAGTAACCTTTTTCAGCATAGAGCCATTTCTAATATTTTTGGCAAATGCATTTTTAAAAAGAGCCACAGGGGTGTACAGTTGAAGTCAGAATTATTAGCCCCCCTCAATTATTAGCGCCCCTCAATTTTTAGCGCCCCTGTTTATTTTTTCCCCAATTTCTGTTTAACAGAGGGAAGATTGTTTCAGCACATTTCTGAACATAATAGTTTTAATAACTCATTTCTAATAACTGATTTATTTTATCTTTCTTATAATGACAGTAAATAATATTAGACTAGATATTTTTAAGACACTTCTATACAGCTTAAAGTGACATTTAAAGGCTTAACTTGGTAAATTATGTTAACTAGGCAGGTTAGGTTAATTAGGCAAGTTATTGTATAACGATGGTTTGTTCTGTAGAATAATGAAAAAAATTCGCTCAAAGGGGCTAATAATTTTGTCCTTAAAATGGTGTTTAAAAAATTAAAAGCTGCTTTTATTGTTGTCGAAATAAAACAAATAAGACTTTCTCCAGAGGAAAATATGATCAGACATACTGTCAAAATTCCCTTGCTCTGTTAAACATCATTTGGGAAATATTAAAAAAGAAAAAAAATTCAAAGGGGGGCTAATAATTCTGACTTTAACTGTATATATACGCATATATGCACCCCAATAAAATACGACTACTATGAATAAAACGGGTTTAAACAAAACCTTTATTTATGTTCGTGCACAACTCAAAAAATAAACAAATATGAACCATCACATGTTGAGCAAGCCCATGAATAAAGAAAGAACATTTATTTAAATTCTGGAAAATATATATTTTTTTCTGAAAAGCAACACAATTTAAAATAAACATTTTACTGTTATAAAAATTACATAGTTTCCTGAGAGTATTCAAAATAAAGTATACGGCAGTAATTTTGGCTACTGTTAAAGAAAATATATTATTGTTATTATATTGATTTTCACTAGTTTTGAAGAACAAAAATAATATTTTACTATTATTGGGTAAAACACGGGCAAAACAACATATATGGTAACCACGCACACATGTTTACCCTTTATTGGTGTCACGATTAAAGTTTATCCATAGCACCGCGAACGTGCATTAATCGAAACGTAAAAATTGTAATTACATTTTCAATAGGAAACTGATTTCTAGTGATGGTTAATTTTTTTAACTGTAAAACATTATTGAACTGAAACAGCTGGAGAGCCATGTATTTTTGGTCGAAGAGCCGCATGTGGCTCAAACCAGTGTCCAAACTCTTTAAATTACAGTTAATTCACATAATGCCATGGCAGTTTTTATTTTTATGAAATAAAGTCTATATTTGCATTGCAACAGCTTGGATAAGTACGTTATCTGAAACAACATTATTTTTGATGCAATGTTATTTTTGTGTGTCAGACTTTTCGCTTGAATAATAAGACCATTTAAATGTCCTGAAGTTCCTGAGTAGAGCTATTTTTCATAATAACTGTAAAACAGATTTATAAAAGGAGACAATGGTGAACGATTACATTAAATAATGCCAAACATTAAGCTGCTTGCATTAACGTAGCCAAAATTATCTTAAAAATAAACGGATGATGGAATGATTTGGGGTTTGCACAACACATTTTGCATCTATTTTCATAAAATAGTATCAAAACACTTTACTTCCAGAAGTGATGAATAATCAATTTGAATGCAAATGGCCTATTATTAATTAATGTCTGCTTTGTATTGTTTGTATGTAATGTACATACCGTGTGTGTATATGCGTAACACAATGTAAATGCCTAACAGGGAAAGAATATGGCAAGGCAGATGAGCGATGGCTATATTCAGACCCGACTATCGTTTCTCTAGAGCTTCTGACTGTGGTTTTAGACGGTTCATTGGCCCTACTTCTGATCTACGCCATCATTAAAGACAAACACTACAGGTAAACACGATAACAGATTTCATATGAATTTGAAGTGCTCCTGAAGAAAGACCTGTGACTTGCAAAGTTATTTTTAAAGACAAAAGTTTTGAGTCTTTTATAATTGTTCTGCCATGCGGCTGTGCTGATGAAGAGAAACGCTGTAATTCATTACACACATGCACTGTTTTAAAACATTTTTAAACCTGTAAAACTCACTCTTGATCATGATTGATGATCCTAGCAAACTGAACAGACCTTTTATTCCTGATTGCTTTGCACACGTCCTGTCTTGTTGATATGATTATATGCATTACTACAAATACATGTTAACACTCGCCTGTCAATCGATATTGATTGACGCACTCCTACGTCAAGTTGCGGTCGGTCTGAAAACCGCTCCAATTTGTCTACTGTTTTTATGTTGTTAAATTTGAAAAAATATGGACTTGGTGTGTTTATATCACCCCAATATGACTGTCAAATCACTATACCTACACACATGTCTGTCCAAACAGCTTTAAAAGTAGATTTTTCACCATAGGTGCCCTTTAAGCATCTGTATAAATGTTATTTCTTTCTGAATCAGGCACTTTGTTCAGATCACACTCTGTGTTTGTGAGCTGTATGGAGGCTGGATGACCTTCTGTCCAGACTGGCTGATGGGAAGCCCAAACCTAAACACCAGCAACTGGCTGTACCTGTGGGTCTACCTAGTGTTTTTCAATGGCATCTGGGTGCTGGTGCCTGCACTCCTGCTCTGGCAGTCATGGAAGGATCTAGAAAGACTCCATCAGCATCCCGAGAAGAAGAACAGATGATTCAGAGGAGGCCTAATAATTAGTAATCATCTTTATAATTATTACATATTAGTGATGACTCTAGAATTGCGGGTCCAATTTGCATTTCCGAAAACCAAAACTTTAATAACACATTATATCAAGTTTTCTGTAAAAAATGTTTGCGTGCGCATTTAGGGACCTTTTTTATCTGGGAAAATGTTTACTAAAAATCCTATTTTATTACCGTCTTGAATTACACAATATGCTATAATTATGACATGAGTCTTAATTTTCTTATTTACGTGTGTTTATTCTACTAAGTAAAATAAACATTCGCATGAAACGTCTATTTGCTGTATTTGTAAGTCAATTCTGTTACATCGGCTATACAAAGATAATCTTGAAAGCACACACGATACACTCCATACATATGCACATATGATACACTATACATATACACACAATACATTCCTGTTAGGGTCTGGGATAGAACCCTGGTTTCCGGTGTGAGAGATGAATCACGTAACCTCTGAGCTACTGGAACTTGATGAACCCACACATTGAAAGACAACCCACACGATACACTCCATACATATGCACACATGATACAGTCTATACATGAACACTTATGATACACTCCATACATATGCACACATGATACAGTCTATACATGAACACTTATGATACACTCCATACATATGCACACATGATACAGTCTATACATGAACACTTATGATACACTCCATACATATGCACACATGATACAGTCTATACATGTACACTCATGATACACTCCATACATATGCACACATGATACAGTCTATACATGAACACTTATGATACACTCCATACATATGCACACATGATATAGTCTATACATGAACACTTATGATACACTCCATACATATGCACACATGATATAGTCTATACATGAACACTTATGATACATTCTATACATGCATACTCACACACACACACACACAATAAATTCCATTTATATGCACATGTGATACATTCTATACATATAAACACCCTATACATATACAAACACGATACACTTTATACATATGCGCACATGATACATTCCTGAGCTACTGGAACTTGATGAACCCACACATTGAAAGACAACCCACACGATACACTCCATACATATGCACACATGATACAGTCTATACATGAACACTTATGATACACTCCATACATATGCACACATGATACAGTCTATACATGTACACTCATGATACACTCCATACATATGCACACATGATACAGTCTATACATGAACACTTATGATACACTCCATACATATGCACACATGATACAGTCTTTACATGAACACTTATGATACACTCCATACATATGCACACATGATACAGTCTATACATGAACACTTATGATACACTCCATACATATGCACACATGATATAGTCTATACATGAACACTTATGATACACTCCATACATATGCACACATGATATAGTCTATACATGAACACTTATGATACACTCCATACATATGCACACATGATATAGTCTATACATGAACACTTATGATACATTCTATACATGCATACTCACACACACACAATAAATTATATTTATATGCACATGTGATACATTCTATACATATAAACACCCTATACATATACAAACACGATACACTTTATACATATGCACACATGATACATTCCTGAGCTACTGGAACTTGATAAACCCACACAACGAAAGGCAACACACAGGATACACTCCATACATATGCACACATGATACACTCTATACACATACACACATGAAACACTCTATACATATACACGCATGATACATTCTATACATATACACACGATACACTTAATACATATGCACACGATACATTCCTGAGCTACTGGAACTTGATAAACTCACACAACGAAAGGCAACTCGCAGGATACACTCCATACATATGCACACATGATACACTCAATACACATGCACGTATGATACACTCTATACATATACACACGATACATTCCTGAGCTACTGGAACTTGATAAACTCACACAACGAAAGGCAGCTCACAGGATACACTCCATACATATGCACACGATACATTCTATACATACACTATACACTCTATACATATGCACACATGATACACTGTACATATACACTCCATACATATGCACACGATACATTCCATGCATATACGCACACTATACACTCCATACATATCCACACATGATACACTCTACACCTATATACAAATCATATACACCAAACTGAGGCTTTCATTTTACAGCTTATAAAACATTTATGCAAATTAATGCAATATCATATGTAAACAACAAAATTCTTATACAAAAAGTCAACATATGAGCCTTGAGGGTCATTGCCATTTTCTTTCATCACTCATAGCATGCTCACATGAACCGCAAGTGAGACGTCATAGAAGAAGAATGTAAATGAAGAAGTCATAATCATAAGACATAAACTTTAATGACTTTCATTAAAAATGCTCACAGAGGTTTTGTGCAATAATAATAACAGCGGAGCATTCATTAAATGCATATTTTCCATGGAGAGATCGATTTGAGGTAGTCTGATATTTTTATTTGGCGGAAGAAAAAACATGATTGGACAAACAGCAGACCCTCAGCCTCCTCCTCTGGACCAGCTCCATCTTCTGGTCCAAATGTCTTAAATAGAAAGAGTTTGCGGGACTTTGCTTACAACCCAGAAAAAAAAAAAAAAATAATAATAATAATTGATGATGGCCTTGATTTTGCCTCTAATCTTCAGTTTAGCCGTTCAGTTCTTTAGCACTTTGAGCACTTGTTATTGTTTAGAAGAAAACACTTTATTTGACATAAATAAATGGTGCAAAGCATAATCATTAAATAGAGTCTATCTCAGTCTCAGTTTACCAGTTTTTTTAGCACTTTAAGCTCTTGTTACTTTATTTTTGTTATTATCGTCAATATTTGAACTAAATCCTTTCTCTCCAACCCGCAATATATAATTTGTGTTTTATACATATATATTTTATATCTAAATATTAATGAACATTTTTTGAAATATATATATATATATATATATATATATGTGTGTGTGTGTGTGTGTGTGTATACACATAATAAATATGCACAGTACACACATATATAATTTAAAAACTAACTTTTGCTTCGGATGTAATCGTGATTAATATTTGTGTAAAACATATGCTGGAAAAGTTGCCGGTTGTTTTGCTGAGGCGACCTCTGACTGAGCCAAAAGAGAATGAATGAATGGTTTCACTATATGCAAAATTTTGAACTTGTATCATTCCAGTTTAAGAAAAATGAATGGAAAAGGTTTAAAAATGTACCCACAATTCTGAAATAGTCAACTTTCAAGGTCAGCAAAATGATGAAATTGTTTAGTCGTACAAAAAAATCATAGAAGTAAGCACTCAAAAAGAGAAAAAGTAAAAAAGAAAACAGTTGTTTAGGTGTATTCGCTTAATCAAGCTGCTCAAAACACAAAGAAAAACTCATAGCAACACACAGTTTCTTGTAAAATCTTGAACAAGACACACCTAAAACACTCAATCCATGTTATGTTACATTAGCTTTTTTTGAGTCTGATCTAGGACCTGTTTTTTCGCCATAAACTCACTACTGTATCCAGTATGATGGAGATCAACATTTGTTCCAAGAGAAAAAATAAATAGTTTTGTCAGATCATGTTTTCTCACACCCTTTCGCTTCTTAATACACTGATGAATCATGCTTATGTGTATTTTTCTTTATGAAAGCATAACAGGTTGTGCTGCTGTATTTTTATCATAATAGTCATACATGCAGGTCTGATCAAGAAATAAGGTATTTCTTAATCATAATAATTAATTTATTGCACAATTTAAGGCTGTGTATCTTCAGTACAGCAGCTTTATGTGGAAATATTAAATCTAATAATTATAGTGCTTTGAAAAAAACTAAGTAGCTAAAATTAGTAAACATCGTGATTGGGTATAATTAGGCACACTTATAGAGTTATGCACTAGGAGCAAAATAAATAAATGAAACACGATGATTATTTAAAAGTGTTCGGTTATACAATAATGGCTCACTATTTGGCATTACTTCATGCATTAATTAGCGATGCACATCAGTTGCACATCATTTGTTACAGTAATGATTTGTTTTTTTAGTGTTAAAAATTCAACTCGCATCCATTATTTACTATCAAAAGATAAAAGTATTGCGTTTAATAAAATAAAGTCAATGTTGAAAAGCATTCATTCATTTTCCTCCGGCTTAATGCATTATTTATCAAAGGTCGCCACAGTGCTATGAACTGCCAACTATTCCAGCATATGTTTTACACAGTGGATACAGCTGCAATACAATCCTGGGAAAAAATAACATACAGACTCATTCCTAGTTCATCTTAACTAGTACAGTTAACTGTTAACAATTATGTAAAGTGCATTTAAAAGCATCTCATTTTTATGAAATGCACTCTCTAGTATCAAAATATGTGTATTACAGTATTGGCATAATGGAAATAAAGGGTCAGTTCACTCAAAAATGGAAACTCCCTCCTCATTTACTCAATCTCAAGTGGTTCTCAATGTTTCTGATCTTCCTTTTTTATTGAACAAAAAAACAAGATGTTTTGAAGAATGCTGGGGACAAAAACAGCCATTGAGATTCATTCAGAGGTGCATCTAGCTCTGTGAGCTCATAAACTCCTCCAGAAACTATACCTGGATGATGGAAGCTTTCAGCCGTGCTTCAGACTGAGCCAAGGCCAGAGTATGCAGGAGGATTTTCTTCTGGGACACCAACAACAGGGGCTAAGTAATAATCACTCCCCTACAAGAGAAAGCTCCAGATTGGTTTATGCAGCATGAATGTCTGCTGAAGTTCAGATTTTCCTACTCAATCGATTTGGGTGTTAAGCATGTTAATCGCGCAAAACGCTCAAATCGCGCAGCTTCATTTACATGAATGGCGGCGCAGGATTTCTTTTCGTGTCTCTGCATTGACTTAACATGTAAATCACTTGCACTTGAAGCTTTGAAAGCAGCATGGGACTCATCATTTCAGAAAGGCTTGAATAAACTCCACTACAAATACATGAAATAAACTTACTTGTTTTTTTTTTTTACTTATGAGCTGTATTTCAGCTTCATCGAATCTGTCTGTCACTGTGCTGTTTATCTGACATAATGCATGATTCACATGGGGCGTCAGCTTCAACGCTTCTCATTCACTTTGAATGGATGATGTCAGGCATTGCTGAACTGCATTGTGGATCCGTCGGCGCCGCTTCAGTGGCGTTGCACGCTGCAGAAGTTGGGACTTTCTCAACTTTTCAAGCGGCGACAGAAGCGTCAGACAGAGGCCTATTGCTTACTAGTTTCATTGGCTATTGCTGCTATGACAATTACGTCCAGGGCCTGCCCGTGGCATAGGCAGTATAGGCAAATGCTAAGGGCGCTGTACATCCAGGGGGGTGCCAGAAATGAGCGCGGTTAAGTTGGTTTTGCTTTCGATATTCCTGACACATTCAGTGATAAACAGCAATAACTCAAAAACCTCTTACCCTAAAAAACATCTAAAGTGTGATTCCTACAAAAAGACAAAGCTGGTTATGTTTCACAGCTGTCTTTGTCTTTTTTCTTTTTTTTTCCGCTCAACATTACGACCACCACTGCCCTCGCAGTATGCATTTAGCCGGGAGAGCTCGCGCTGAGAGGAGCTCTAAGTAAGGGATCGTCAGTAAAGTGCTTTTTTTTTCGTTTTTTAATTTTATTTTATTTTTTGCTCCGTCCTGATTTTTCCCGTTTTTCTCGCCGCTTTATTTTAAACACAGTTAATTTTCTCTAAAATGAGCACAAACACTTACTAAATTAGTCAAATGTTTCATTATAGATCTGTGCATTCTTACATTAACACCTCTGTTATCAAACAAAACACAATGAGAGATTCATTTGCTGCTCTTCATTAAATAACTATAGGAACTTTAATCAATATGCAAATACAATTAAAAGTGAAATGGATTTTATATCTTTATTTAATTTCAGTGTAGGCCATTGATTTTAATAGGCTAAACCTTTTATTTTATTGTCAATATTTTCTAATGTTTGCTATGTATTCTATCATTTGAAGCTATTTGTTGTCCCATATTTTTTACATCCCAACGTTGACAGATTGCTAATCAATAAATAGCTATAGTGCTATCTGTTAGTTTTAATGTCCCCCAATGTTATGGAGGGGCATAGATGTTATAGAAAATAGTAATAGTAATGTATACCCCCATCATTACATCCTCATGCAAATGTGTAAATATTAAATCTATTCAGCAATAACATTAATTGCATTGGCATATTTATCTGACGTTTTCCCTGCTTGTAGTTGTCGATCAAAAAGCTATTTATGACTTTACACTACCATTGGAATTTACTGCGATGTGACAGGGTGCCACCTGAAATTTTGCCTAGGGTGCCAAATTGGTTAGGGCCGGACCTGATCACGTCAGCCTCAACTTCAGACACTCGTTGGCGCTGAAGCCCAGTGTGAATGGGGCGAAAGCAGATGCGCACATGGAAACGATGGGCGGGGAGAAGCAGCTCATTTGCATTTAAAGCCACAGGCTACAAAAACAGCTACACTGTATTCATACACCAAAATGGGCAGATTCTGGAGGCTATAATAAATATTGTGATGGGTATTTTCAGCAGAAACTTTATAGACACATTCTAGAGACACCAAAGGCTTACCTTACGTCTTATAAAGGGTAAAAATAGGTGTCCTTTAAATTCCAAGTTCATGCTTGTTGACAATAGTTAATGCACTGCGAGGTAACACGAACAGTAAATCTCTTTATTTTCTTTAACAAACAAACATAATAAATATATTGTTCATTGTTTGCCAAGTAACATTAACTAAAACAGCCTTATTTTAAAGTGTTACCTGTATAATAACACGAATAAAGTGTCATTAACATATACTATAATAAGTTTAAACTGCGTCACATTTCCCAGTCCTCATGCTTTCTGCAGTAGTTTAGCTATAGACAGAAAGGCTTGTTGGAGACCCAGACCCTTCACAGCGCTGCAGGCTTGAATCTCCCATTGGCGATCCGTGTAAGTGTCCAAATCCAGCTTGGTGGACACCTCTCTGATAGTCATGGTGTTCGGCAGGTCCTTTTTGTTGGCCAGCACCATCAGGGGAACCCCTTTAAGATGCTCATCGTGCAGGATCTTCTTGAGGGCTTTCTGAGCTTCTCCGATCCTGGCGTAATCACTGCTGTCCACCACGAACACCAGCACTTTGCATCCCTCCAGGTAGTACTTCCAGTTGGGCCTCATGGTGTCCTGCCCTCCAATGTCCCACACGGTCAGGGAGGTCTTCTTGTTCAGCTGGAGGGTCGCCACATTGAAGCCCACTGTGGGCGAGGTCTGCATGATGACCCCGTGCAGCTGCCTGTACATTAAAGTAGATTTTCCTGCTGAATCCAAGCCCATGATGAGCACCTGAGGAGGCTTTTTAAACCGTTTGGACTTGATGGCGCCCATTTTGGATCCTGGATGAGCTTACGAAGGGTTGATTCCTCTGCAGGGCATCGGAGTCTTTAGGTTTCAGCTTCTGTTTTTGAAGGAAATCCTGTGAAAAAGGAGAAGCGACACGATGTTGTGAATGGCTGTGTGTGACTAAAGTAGTCAGGACTGCCCTTGTGATACAGCAGAACGTGCTGGTCCGCATTTTTAAACAGGTTTGTCAACTTTTCGTGCATGCCAACAACCTGATCCCGGAGATTGAATTTAAACGATTGTGTGTATTTAAAGTCAGTGTCAGTGACATTTATAGAAAATTATATACAGTTGTAGTCAGAATTATTAGCCCCCCTTTAAATTTTCTTTTCTTTTTTAAATATTTCCCAAATGATAATTAACAGGGCAAGGAAATTTTTTCTTCTGGAGAAAGTTTTATTTGTTTTATTTTGGCTAAAATGAAAGCATTTTTACATTTTTTTACAAACCATTTTAAGGTCAGAATAAAAAAAAAAAAAAAAACGGGGCTAATTATTCAGGGGGCTAATAATTCTGACTTCAACCGTATATATACACACACACACACACATATTTTTTTATTAGTATTTATTGCAGAGAGATACAATTCGGCAAGGCAGTGGCACAGTAGGTAGTGCTGTCGCCTCACAGCAAGAAGGTCCCAAGGTCGTTGGTTCGAACCTTGGCTCAGTTGGCACTTCTGTGTGGAGTTTGCATGTTCTCCCTGCCTTCGCGTGGGTTTCCTCCTGGTGCTCCGGTTTCCCCCACAGACCAAAGACATGCGGTACAGGTGAATTGGGTAGGCTAAATTGTCCGTAGTGTTTGATTGTGTGTGTGGATGTTTCCCAGAGTTGGGTTGCGGCTGGAAGGGCATCTGCTGCGTAAAAACTTGCTGGATAAGTTGGCGGTTCATTCCGCTGTGGCGGCCCCGGATTAATAAAGGGACTAAGCCGACAAAAAAATGAATGAATAAGATACAATTCACAGCATCAGTAGACATATGCCACTTTCGGCAGCTAGCTCTCTGCAACTCTCACATGGTCGCCCACTGAAGCTAAGCAGGGCTGTGCCCGGTCAGTACCTGGATGGGAGACCACATGGGAAAGCTAGGTTGCTGCCGGAAGTGGTGTTAGTGAGGCCAGCAGGGGGTGCCCAACCTGCGGTCTGTGTGGGTCCTAATGCCCCAGTATAGTGACGGGGAGACTCTATACTGCTCAGTGAGCGCCGTCTTTCGGATGAGACGTTAAACCGAGGTCCCGACTCTCTGTGGTCGTTAAAAATCCCAGGATGTCCTTCGAAAAAGAGTAGGGGTTTAACCCTGGCATCCTGGCCAAATCTGCCCACTGGCCTCTGTCCATCATGGCCTCCTAACCCTCCCCATATCATGATTGGCATATCATCACTCTGTCTCCTCTCCACCAATCAGCTGGTGTGTGGTGTGCGGTCTGGCGCAAAATGGCTGCCGTCGCGTCATCCAGGTGGATGCTGCACACTGGTGGTGGATGAGGAGATTCCCCCCCCCATTGTGTAAAGCGCTTTGAGTGCCTAGAAAAGCGCTATATAAATGTAACGAATTATTAAAATTATTATTATTACTTTCACAGATTTTCCAGTTTAAATTCCCCAATCATAACACACATTTCTTCAAGACAGCGACAGAACAACATATTCCTTTGCCTTATTTTACATCATCCTTATCAAATCTATATACAGAAGAAAGGAAAAGGGGAAGGTGATGAAAACAACACTAACAGTAAAGATACATTTTTAAGTTCCATAGAAAAAAGACATTCGGTTGAATGGGAGAAATGTACTCAATCCATATTAACCACAAGTTGACAAATGTAAGTTTTTAGTTCACACTGCATGTAATTTTCTCCATAAGGAATATATTTTTTCAAAACATCAATCAAATCTTGCATTTGTGGTGGATTAGGTTTAAATCAGCATCTAGTAATGGCTTTTTATTTGAAGCAAGGTATGACAAATATATTTGTTTTTCTTTTTAAGAAACCAATTGACAGCACACCGAAATAAAGTACCTCAAAGCTGAAATCAATTGGAGTATTTCAGATATTTTCTGAAACTAATGATATTTCTTGAGCAAAATTCTCTCTAAAATGAAGAACAGGAAGTAGCCAGAAGTAATTTACATGTTTAGCCAATCCTCATTTGAGATGTTCTTTCTCCCATCTTTCTTTGACAGAGATAAATCCCCTTGTAGATCCATCAGTGATTTATTTATAGTTTTTGACATTGGTTCAGCCATGTAAGCTGAGGAGAATAATTTAGCTAGAGCACGTTATTTGTGTCATCATCAGTGTCTTTATATATATATATATGAGCAATATCACACAAGTATGCGATATGGCTGTATATCGGTACTGGTGGGAGGTTGTGTTGTGCCTTAGTGCCCCCACCAGTGCCGATATATTGCTCGTGTAATATTGCCTTTATACAACAGTTTGACGGCATAATTGTGTATATAAAAACAAAATCAAACATGGAGAGTCTCAAAAACCCTTATTTTATGAGGAACTACTTTCTTCCACGTTGGATTTGAATCCTAAGCTGACAGTTAAACAGCTGAGCAAGCATCTTTTAATCGATCTTTAATGTCTGCTTTTTGCTGGCTGTATGTGGGCGGAGTAATACACAAAGGGTAAAGAGGCTGTACGGTGCTGATATTACTTAAATATATCACGGCTATCAGCCAATCAGATTCGAGAAACAGACAGAACTGTTGTGTGTGTGTGTGTGTGTGTGTGTGTGTGTGTATATATATATATATATATATATATATATATATATATATATATATATATATATATATATATATATATATATATAACATTATATTTATATTTTATGGATGTTTCCATATAATATAATATAATATAATATAATATAATATAATTAATATAGTATAGTATAATATAATATAATAGTGTTTTTTTCATCTTACAAACTCGGTATGGGTTGTCCCACTAACGTTAGGCAATTCTTTTTGGTCAGTTTTATTCCGTAAAGTACCGCCCTCTTACTTTTTATCTACCCAATCCATGCAGTAGGAGTGACTTCCACTGCGTCTGTGATTGGTCAGTCGAGCAGCCGTTCATAAAGCCGTAGCAACAGTAATCAGGAAACAAGTGAGTTCGTTTCCTCGCTTACGTGAACTCGTTTCCGTGGGCAACTGAGAGCACAGCTACAGGACCTGGTTAAGTCGCTAAATACATGCTGTCGAAGTCTCTGTGTTCACTAGGTAGGTGCTGTGATGTTGTCTCTGTGAAAATAGCTTTTCTGTAGTCTGAGTTCATCCCATCTTTTGACAGGACAGTGCAGTAGCTGTCAGGCTAGCTGAGCTTTTTGCTTGTGTACAGTAACGCGAGCCTGCAAGAAGATAGCCAACGTTTAAACTAGTCCTGCGATTTATTTCACATGCACTTTACACGTTAACGTTAGCAGACAATGTTTTTTGTTTTGGTTTAATGTGAACTGGCCGCTTTTAAAGCGACACATATTTATGGTAAGAAGATGTTTTAGCAGCTGTCGAAGGGTTTTAACAACACTCAAATACTCTTAAGTTATCACCCATCGGTTTTGTGCTGTTTCACACTCAAAACACTGTCTGCATGCACTTCCCTAAATTGCTTGCTCTCAATGTGGAGTTGTTGAACTGGACTGCTGCAGTGGACATCTGTTCTGTCATCCTTTTAAGATAATTAACCTCAAGTTGAGCCTGAAAGGATGTCAAGCAAAATAAAAAGTACCTGTGGAAAATGTATTGCGGTAAAGTCGGTTTTATATTCGCACATTCGTTCAGTGAAAACTGATGACAAACTCCCTAGTGTTTACCACGGTAACTTACTTTGAATATTAGATTTGAAATCACAAGTATGACTTTAAAACAGCATCGGCACTATTTGATTGACTGAACATTGTACTTTGATAGTCGTTGGCTGCTAATGTGATTTCCCTATTTAGAATTTGTAAATAATACCTTTCTGAAAGGATATTATTAAGGAGAAAGTCAGAATGTGTGAATATAAAACTTCACCTCAATGATAAATGTGTAATTGTAGCTGAACAACAAAACGGCCTGTTGTGAAACTGTTAGAGAAGATCCTTCTAAAATATTAGTAAAATGCTGATTTGTAGGTCACAAATATCTTCCACTTACGGATGATGGAGACCACTGTGCTCATTGGAACTTTCAGAGCAGACATTTTTCTATAACCTTCCCCAGCCTTGTGCCTCGAGACAATCCTGTCTCGGAGGTCTACAGACGATTCCTTTGTCTTCATGCTTGGTTTGTGCTTTGACATGCACTGTCAACCCTGGGACTTATATAGACAGGTGTATGCCTTTTCAAATCATGTCCAATCAACTGAATTTACCACAGGTGAACTCCAATTAAGCTGCTGAAACATCTCAAGAATGATCAGTGGAAACAGAATGTACCTGAGCTCAATTTAGAGCTTCACGACAAAGGCTGTCAATACTAATGTACATGTGATTTTTTATTTTTTTTTTTTTTATAAATTTGCAACAATTTCAAAAAATCTTTTGCACATTATAATTTGGGGTATTGTGTGTAGAATTTTGAGGAAATAAATCAATTTAATCCATTTTATAATAAGGCTGTAACATAAAAAAGGTGGAAAAACTGAAGCGCTATGAATACCTTCCGGATGCACTGCATATAGGCACTGGTGTGACACTAAGGCACGCCAACACACACCTCCTACCAGTGCCGATATACAGCCATATCGCACTGCTACTTATGTGTGATATTGCTCATGAATATAACGTCGTACTTTGATCGTCATTGACTGCTAATATGATTTCCCCATTAAGTATTTGCAAAGAATACTTGCCTGAAACTATATTAATAATAAAAATGTGTGAAAATAAAACCAACCTCACCTCAGTCTTTTGACAAGTAATGTGAATTCCTGTAAACCTGTGATATTTAACCTATATGTCCAGTTTCACAATTCAGGGATCTGCCATGGTGGATGTGAGTAAGTGGCCTCTCTTCACCCTCTTGAGTGCACAGGAGCTCTCCTCTATTCGACAGGCATGCATCTTTGGCGCGTCTGCAAACGAGGCCATCTACATCACCCACGATGATGAAGTAAGCTGACTGCGAAACTGATAGTGTCTTCTTTGTCTGTGTGGGTCTTCAGTGTACTGTTTCAGTAGTTTATATACTGGTAACGAAATAAAGGGTCACTATGCGCTTCAGTTTGTCCATATGAAAACTGATCTGGGTGTCCTGGGACAGGTGTACGTGTTGGGTTTGAACTGCAGTAACTGTCTGGGCACTGGAGACAGTCAGAGTACCATCGCTCCTAAAAAGCTGGACTGCCTGAGTGGGAAGAAGCTGATCAGTTTGAGCTATGGCAGCGGACCTCATGTTTTGCTGGTCACTGAAGGTGAGTAGAAGTGTAAATCCTTGTTGACTCGTCTCTAGTTTTTAAAGAGAGTGTTTCCATGGGTCATGGAGCTTTCATGGAATTAAAAAAAAATATTTTCTAGACATTTAAAGTTCGGAAATTATTACTTTTTTATTTTTTTATTTTTTATTATTATAATTTTTTTTTCCATTTCTTGGAATATAATGATCCTGATTGTTATGGTACGGGTCATCTTTATCAGGCTTGCGTTTTCACTGCCAAAAGGGTACCAATCACAAAGCAGATGCTTTATACACAAAAATACTTGTGTATAAATGTTGATGTTCACAGAAACGTTAGAAATGATTTCATTATAACTGCAGATCAATTACAGTGCAATATAGCCTACTGTAACCTCTGCAATTATATAAATTAAATAAATAAATGCAGCATATATGAACACATGCAGACCCCTACAGTCTCCTACAAAACTGCGTTGTTTTCGTGTCATTTGGTTATGAAACGAGACAAAGTTGTTGCCGATTCTCCTATTGTAATGTCATGCAGTGTGAAACCCCCCCTGTCACCGATCCATCTTGCAATGTAAACACAGCACTGACAGAAAACTAACCCACATAGTCATGCAGTGTGAAAACATCTGTGACACGACTACTTTGAAAATCGTACAGTCTGAGTCATTGAAATTGAGCTTTTTAGTCAGGGAAATGTTGATTTAGAGTGGGAGCCTTGTAGTGATTATTGTAAATCTGTTTACCTGTAACCAAATAAAGTTGTCAAGGAAGGAAA
This sequence comes from Danio rerio, assembly GCF_052040795.2. Lineage (NCBI taxonomy): Eukaryota > Metazoa > Chordata > Actinopteri > Cypriniformes > Danionidae > Danio > Danio rerio. The sequence continues at coordinate 49,048,903 of NC_141021.1, read as the reverse complement.
CATGGTTGCATGATTGTTCTATTGGTCATGTTAGATTTGCATTTGATTGGTCAAGATTTTAAGAGAAACTGAAGTATGAGGTGGCGTGAAAAAAAAACATTGATGCATTTAGGTGGAAGAGACAAACTACAAGCTTTTAAATTTATATGTTTTTTTATATGATTTTTATATATGAATTTTATATGATTTTTGTCTCTTTACAGACGGGGAGTTGTATGCATGGGGGCATAATGGATACAGTCAGTTGGGCAATGGGACGACCAATCAAGGTGTATCTCCTATTTTGGTGTCTACAAATCTGCAGGGCAAGAGGGTGACTGAGGTGTCTTGTGGTTCACACCACTCTTTGGCTCTGACCCATGAGGGTGAGGTGAGGGAATGCTTTTTAACATTAAAACTGATGCTTTGTAAGAGAATGGAAGCTCAATGTTTTTACATACACTGTAGAAAATGTCACTACACAAATTGGTTAACTTAAAAAAATGTCCCAACACAAATCAGTTACCGTAACAAATTTAAGTTAAATGAACCTAACGAAATTAAGTTTCCCCCAAAAAATCTCTAGAATTGAGTTGTTTAAGCTCATTTTAAATAAGTAGTTTCAACAAGCAGTTTAAAAAAAAAAAAAAAAAAAATATATATATATATATATATATATATATATATATATATATATATATATATATATATATATATATATATATATATATATAATTTTTTTTTTTTTTTTTTTTTGAGTGTACGAAAAAGGGAAAAAAAAAATCCAGGTTTACTAAGTAGGACAAATGAAAATAAAAGTCCTGATAGGGTGGAAAGTTCTGCAAGTGATCTACTGACAATGCACAAATTAAAGAACACAGACGCAGCAAATCATATCTATAATGACTCGTACAATGCATCAAGACCAGTGAATATTAGGGCGCTAATAAAAGCAGCCGATGGTAATTAGTTCTAATCTACTAATTACAGGAGCAAAAATGGGTTAAGACATGCTTTTCAGGGCTGTTAAGTAGTGGTGCAACCACATGTAAAATAAATCCTGCAAACCCTAGTAAACAATGTCACACAATTAATGTAAATGATAGCTTTCTTTTTAAAAGTTTTTCATTTGAAAGGGAAACTTTTTGGCATGTATATGCCTATGCCTCTTAACAGAGCATTTGTCACAGTTTCATTAATAGACAGACAGACAGACAGACAGACAGACAGACCAAATATAGTAAAGTATCTATCTTTTACAAATAACGCAAACTCAGACAAGTTTAGAAAAAGTGAAAGATGATGACAGAATTTACTGGGTGAACTATGCCTTTGAGTTAACTCAAAAACCCAAAAGAAGACAGAAAGTCTGCACTGACTGTTAGTAAATCTGGCCCCAAGTAACACAAATGAGATAAAATTGCCTAAAATTTTTAAGCAAGAGATCAAAGAGAGTCAAGCAAATGTCATACTAAACCACAATTAAAAGATGAAGTCATAATTATGACATATTTTTTTTAATTTTATTTGAATTCATGCTTGAAATGATAAATAGTATTTTTTATTTGAATCTTTTACCTCATAATTTTGATTTAGTATGGCAATATTTAAAGGGCACCAATCATGAAAATTATTTGGACAGAACTATGTGTAGGTATATTGTGTCCACAGTCATATTTGAGTGATATAAACACAGTAAGTGTCTTGTTTTTAAATTCCTGGTGTTAAAATAGTATCCAAATCCCTCCCATTTTGAGGCTGACCACAATGTAACATAGGAGTGTGGTTTCTCCACCCACCGAAATGTTTGAAAGCCGCGTATTATTGTCTCCTTAGTAACGCGTATAATCATATCAACAAGACAGGATGTGTGCAAAGCAACAAGGATTAAAAGATCTGTTCAGCTCTCTGTGATCATGAATCATCATCAAATTTGATCAAGAATAAATTTTACAAGTTTAAAACATTAATACAGTACGTTTTAATGAATAACAGCAATTTTACCATTTTTACTTTATCACCACAGCCGCGTGTCAGTACACCTTTAAAGGACGCTTCAATCCTGATTTTGAGGACGTTAAATCAGGTTTATTTTGTACATTACCATAACGTTTATCCATACAGTAGTGTATATTAATGTGTATCCTGTCACATTTGCCTTGCAAATACAGTGCAAAGTTAAACGTGCGCTGTGTGTATGTATGTGAACTTTGTAACAACATTGTGTGTGAATCATCATTGCAGAAAGGCTTGAATTAACTTCACAACAAATGCATCAAATAATCATTGGGAAAGTGGTAAAATAGGTACCCTTTAATCAGCATGTCATAATTACAATTTAGTGTGTTATCACTTAATTAAAGATGTATGAAAAATGATTATAATATAATATAGTAATCTGAAAGGAACTGTAGATTTCTTGTACATATCTTTAGATTGTAAGTAGTGGCTTTCTCGATGTGTGATTTTGGTGTTATACATTTTGAAAAGAAACATGTCTTTAAGTTGTCTGCTTTAAAGCATCACATCTACTGGAACGTCACACTTAAGTGATGACAGATTCACCTGCTTTGTTACACACACATAGTAATATTTTAAGCCTGATTTGTCTCATTCGGATTGATTTAAAAAAATTACCCAATGAAATATTGCCCTGTTGAAACACAACCATGTCCATTAATTAGGGTTAAGCTTATGACACCCAAACCATTTATAGAAGAATGAACCAAATATGGAAGTTTTTAAGTTTCTTTGCTCCCTGTCACTTGTTAATCCTATAATCCAAACAAAATCCTTCCTGTTTCTTTTGCATGTAACAAATTCCATTTTATCAATCTCTTTAGTAACACTCCATCAGTGGGTTAAATATGTAGGCTACATATTAAAGGCTATTAGGTGGATTTAGGTTTGACAAAACCCTTCTCTCTCCCCATCTGTTTTGCAAGTATAGTTAGCTACTTAGCCTCACGGTGCTCACTGTAATGAGGAGCATGTGACCATTTTCACTAAGCTGTGAGGGCTTTTGTTCTCACTGTGACTATCAAGATCGTCTCGAAGGTTGTGTTTTCTGCCATGATAGTTCAGATTTAGCTACAAAAAATACTTTAGATGTATAGTGCAACTGCATCTCGCTAGCTGTTGCTAGTCATGTTTATGCAATATTCATGATCAGGTGTTTTTATAAATGCCTTGTAACACAGATGTTTGTGAAGGTAAAAGTTCTGCTAAGTTTTTAAGATCACACCTGTGTGATGCTATTGTTTCACTGGAGTTATAATAGGTATAGATTGTAGCGCCTGGTTATAAAATATAGTATTACAACTATTAATTCAGTGCAATCATGTTGTAATTATATAATGTAAAAAGCATTATAATCATCACTTCATTACATCATTATAATGACATTAAAAGTGTTATATTGACCTTTTTGTATACTGATGTATAATTAAAGCAATGAATTATGAAATTGAGCATTTCATTCATTCATTCATTCATTTTCCTTAAGCTTAGTCCCTTTATTGATCAGAGGTCGCCACAGGGGAATGAACCGCCAACTTTTTTAGTTTATTCATGACAATTTGCAATTGTTTAATTTCATTATTATTAGCAGTATTGTTTATTTCGGGTTTTGGATACATGTGCATCACTATATGGGGCGTAAGAATAGGACGTGTTTGGATATAACTGAGTTTTTGACCACACTTCTTTATTATTGTTTATTTATTAGTTTGCTGAAAACTAGAACTGAATTTAGAAATAGTTTTGAAACAAATCTTTGCTCTTAACAAACTTAATAAAAGATGTAGCCTAATGATGTCTTCAGTGGAGTGCGTACAACACAGTTTCCTTATCCAAGAAAATAAAGAAGAAAAGAGAAAGTAAAGAGGCCGAATGGAGGAGGCTCGTTCTTTATCCTCGCGCTGCAGATGGTCTGTTTAACTGTTTTCTCGCTATTGAAGTGTTCAGTTTTTACACTTACAAAGTCCGCCATGTAAATAGCAAATGTGCCATGGCGCGACGCAACTGACTCTTAAAGGGAATAGCAGGTGGGTATATTATGAGAAAATGAAAGTCTTTTTAATCTGGGATGAATAGTGTGTAGTATGAAACCTCCAAAACAAATGTAGGAACATTTTAAAATAGAATAACAGGGGCATCCATTAATTATCTGTAAACCTTAATGGATGCTAATTGTATGCTGTTCTAGGTGTTCGCATGGGGCTACAATAACTGTGGTCAGGTGGGTTCAGGGTCCACTGCCAACCAGCCTACACCGCGAAAAGTCTCCAACTGTCTGCAGAACAAAGTGATTGTTAATATAGCCTGTGGACAGACCTCATCAATGGCTGTGACGGATAATGGTGAGGTAAGGGATAAAATTTACCCAACTTCGAGCTCGCCATTAGTTGAAATACTTAGCCTTATACTTCAAAAATTATCTTGACTATTGACTTATCTGTCTGCATGTGTCTTCTTGCTGTATCTGTGTTGTGTGTTGGTTAGTGGTGAAATGTGTTTGTGTGTGTGTGTTTCAGGTTTACGGCTGGGGTTACAATGGTAATGGCCAGCTGGGGTTGGGCAACAATGGGAACCAGCTCACGCCATGCCGTTTGATTGCACTACAAGGCTTCTGTGTGCTGCAGGTATATACTAAAAAGCTTTTGTGTTCCCAGATTGTTAGCTGCATGTGTAATATACTTGTATACAATATTGTTCAATCCTTTTGGGTCATTTATGATGTTACAAACTATTTTGGTTTCAAATAAATGCCACCTAAAGTGTACTTATTAAAAAATCCTGAAAAATGTCCACAAATTAATAGCAGGATATCTTTCTTTAACACCACATCAGTCTATTCAGAATAAAGGCTGGGTGAGACTTTAAAATCTACAAATACACACAAATCCCACACTTTTGAACAGTAATACAAAATAAGATGGTGGGAAACTATCTTTTTTTGCAGATTGCATCAGGTTATGCTCATTCGCTAGCACTGACCGATGAGGGCCTGCTGTATGCATGGGGTGCAAACACTTATGGCCAGCTGGGCACTGGCAACAAGAGTAACCAGCTCAGCCCTGTACAGGTCATGACTGAGAAAGAAAGGTAAGGTATTTTGGAAATAAATAGTACACAAATATTTTCCTGCCATTCGCTGTCTGGATTGATGAGTATGTTTAAAGGGCGATGAAAACCCCCCTCTTTCAGTTCAAGTCTACCTCAGAATTTTTTCAAAAATTGTTTCGAGATGGGCATGGAGCGCTGCGAGCAGTGGGAGGAGTGGGCGTGGCTGGCAGAGCAGGGGAAAAAGAGGGGAGCGAACAACTGTTGTCAGTTGGCGCACAAAGTGAGACTCAAACCGTGAGGAGATCCATGATTTTATAGTTTACAAAGTTAAAATGCAAAGAAATAAACAGTAATTTAATGTCCTGCTACATTTGTTGTTCATGATTTCATATACACATAACCACAATTTGTTATACCATCATAAAGATAATCGTGTTTATATAAACAATATAAATGAGGAGGACTTCTCTCCTCCTCAATCCCTGGGTCTGAATGCAGACGAAGTGGATAGCAGTGCAGCAGGTCTCTTGCCCTGTCTATTCCAACCATTAACCCTGCTGGTAATCTGAAGGAATTTTATACACAGGCGAACACAGCAGAATGGATATAGGTGATGTGACTTAATGAGAACGAACTCAACTGATAAAAGACAAAGTCCGCCATTCTCCAATTCTCGTACAGCTCTCCTGACAAAAATGTTTGTTCCAAACCAACAGATTTGCTGTATCGGCCATGGCAGCATCGCATTGAAACACGTGCAACAAACTCCATGAATCATGAAAACACACACATACGACCTGTGCTTTGTGTAGAAGCGGGCTCACACAGTCAGTGGGTTTCACAGCTTGGCAGGTCTAAGCAAGTTCTCTCATGAATAATTAAGAAGCAGGGTCTTCTCATAGGATAAGAAAACTCAGTCTATGAACAATAATGAGAAACCAACCCGTCATCACTCCACTTGCAGATTTGCGCTGCATCACCAATTTTGATCCCGCCCCAAAAATTATTTTAAACCCGGAAGATGAAATTAGCTGACGAAAGCTCAAAATTATCCAGTTTTCCCACAATTAAAGCTGACAGCTGCTAACATTGTCTTAACTGATGCTCAACACACACAAATCTGTTAATTGTTTGTTTTTTTAAAGTGCTCGAGGGTGTCCTGAAGTGCTGATAGTTTGCATATCTACAAACCTACTATCAGTTTCCTTTTTGAATGAGAAATAAAGTGTATCGATGCCTACTGATATATAGAAGTAATTCCTTAAGTAAAATGCATGTAATAGGGGTCTGTTTGGTGTGTTTAAGTGCAGAAATGTCGCTTGAATGAGGAAAGAGTTGACTGTTGACTTTTGTCACTGCTTGTTGTTTAGCATTGGCTTGGTATGACACAGTCTTAAAGGGCGAGTTCACAGAAAAAGTAAATTCAATCATCATTTTTTCATCAATTACTTGTTCCAAACATTGACACTTCTGTTGAACAACAAGGAAGATATTTTGAAGATCGGTGGAAAGTAACAGCCATTGACTTTCATGGTATTTTTTTGTTCCTACCAATGATATTAATGGTTTGCAGCATTTTTCAGAATATCTTGCTTTGTGTTTAACAGAAGAAAGAAATTGATAAATGTTTAGAACCACTTGAGTGTGAGTAAATAGTGAGGAAATCACGGTATGTTGACGTGTGCATTTTGTCAGTACCATTGTTGGTCTGAATAGTCGCATCCCAGGGTGGTTTCCTGTTGGTCTGGAAAGAGTTTCCTGCAAGTCATCCTGTTTTGAGTTGAGCGTGAGGAGTAGGTCTCTTCGCCCTCCTGGAAGGTCACCGAAGTCAGCTCTGCTAATGTTAGATTGTTTGAAGTTTGCCGAATATGCGTAACAGTTCAGGTGAACTTATTATTAAGTAATGCTCAGAAATAAAGATCTAACCAATGAATCTCTCCGCTTCCTTTGGTCCTTATCTTTTTGTGTCCCTGTTCTCCACCTTGGCCTCCTCCATTCTTCCTGCTTTTTTGACGACGACTCCTCTGCCAGGATTGTGGAGATCGCCGCATGTCACTCTACGCACACCTCTGCGGCGAAAACCCAGAGCGGTCAGGTGTATATGTGGGGACAGTGTCGTGGTCAGGCCATTGTGCTGCCACACCTCACACACTTCGCCAGCACGGACGACGTATTTGCCTGCTTTGCCACACCATCTGTAATGTGGCGGATGCTTTCCATGGGTGAGTGGTGTTGATGAGCTGTCGTTGTTCTAATGTTAAAGTCTGCATGAACCGGAAAGTACGATATTTTTTTTTTTCTTTGTATTGCGCAGTTCCTAGAAAAACGGAATATTAAATGAGACTTCAGTGGACGTGGCTTGTTGTTTTTTTTACTGCAAGATAGTAAAGTTGGCTTTCATTCAGAAAGTTTGACAAAAGGGTCTTTGAAGAGTTGTTACAACCTAACAGACTCCTCCTCCTTAACATTTCTGTTTGTTGTTGAAACTGACAATTGGATGGGGCGTGGTTAAGTATGTTAGCCACACCCAATACCTAAGACACATGCAAACTGATAATTTAACTGAAAAAAAAACAAGTGCATTTTACAAAATAGAATGCAAATGCATTTGAACTTTAATGATATGCGTTGATCTTTGATGCAGACACTGTTGTTACATAACTGTTGCGTTTTATTATCAGAGCATGATGATTTCTTGACTGTGGCCCAGTCCCTTAAAAAGGAGTTTGATAATCCAGAGACCTCTGACCTTAAGTTCAGCATTGATGGGAAGTACATCCATGTCCATAAAGCCGTTCTCAAAATCAGGTGATGACTTTGATATACAAGTTAAATAATAAGTATTAAGGAGCTCACTTTTTTACTGTTCATTTCCAATCTTTCTCCTGTTTTTTCCCATTTTAAATTCAGGTGTGAGCACTTCAGATCAATGTTTCAGTCACACTGGAATGAAGATATGAAGGAGGTGATTGAGATCGATCAGTTCTCGTACCCGGTGTACCGCTCTTTCCTGGAGTTCCTCTACACTGACAGTGTTGATCTTCCTCCTGAGGACGCCATCGGTGGGTTCAGCTCTTGACTCAGATCTCGTTTTGTTCTATTTTTGTCACCTCACTTCCCATTTACGCTATAGTTTTATTTGAATATATATCTTTTGAATTTCATTTATACTAGGGATCCACTTATATGAAAATTCTAGATGCCCTTGGCTGAAAACTAAAACAAAAAATGCTTTGTAATAATTATTTAATATCTAATTAGACCTAAGCATTACATGAACAGAATATCTACAGAGCAGAAAATTGCAAGATACCCTTGATGTAGTCCAGCACAATGATGTACTGGATCAGGTCCAATACATAGTACGCAACATTAAAAAAAAAAATATATATATATATATATCAACATAATACGTAATCTACTGTAACGCCTGTGTCACTATGACAGTTGTAATTTAATGTATGTAATGTAATGTGTATTTATATAGCGCATTTTTTGTGTATGGCCACACACCTAAACCACTTTACAATCATGAGGGGGTGTCACTCCACACCACCACCAGTGTGCAGCACCATCCACTTGGATGATGTGACTGCAGCCACAGGACAATGGTGCCAGTGCGCTCACCACACACCAGCTATTGGTGAAGAGGAGAGACAGTGATAGAGCCAATTTCATGGATAGGAATGATTGAGGAACTTTGGCCTGGATACCGGAGTTACACCCCTATTCTTTTATGAGTGCCATGGGATTTTTTATTTTTTTATAAATTAATTTTTTAATTTTTAATAACCACAGTGAGTCAGGACCTCGGTTTAACTTCTCATCCAAAAGACGGCACCCAATGACTGTATATC
>NC_141021.1:48895000-49035000 GCF_052040795.2 Danio rerio | reverse complement strand
CCAGCTTTCTTCACAACATCTTTTATGTTTAACAGAGCTGAAAAAAGGTTTAAAACAAAGGGTAAATAAATGGTATCATGTCTTTGGGTTGAATTATAAATAGTTTTTTCTTGCAGAAAATTAAAGCTGCAGTTAAGCTCACTATACATGTCTTTGAAGTGATAAACTCGTGGTGTGGTGTTTGTTTGAGTCTTTCTAAATATTCTGGAAGGCAATCACATTTCTGAGGAATCGGAACCAGATCAGAACAGGAGATCCTTTCGGAAAGACCCCGCCCACTCGTGACGTCAGCGCAAATAGGAAGAGGACAGCATGAAGGTGGACTGACTGTTGTTGTTGTGTCTGTTTAGTCAATGACAGGTCAATGTTGATCGTGTTTGAATGGCGGAATCAAACAGCTGGAGGTCTCACCGGGAGTCCGACGGGAACAGATCGATTCCGAACGGCGACGACGCCCGCAATGTCCGGGAAACCGGAGTACAGACTGATGCCAAAGTACAAGGTTAGATTAACGTTAGCCTGTCAGTATGTGTGTGTGTTCTTATAGTATCCGGACCCCAGAGGATATAACTCCAATAACAAGTTGTGTTTTCAACCAGGAAATTTAATTTGAACTTAATTTCAAGACTAATTCGATACTGTAAATGCTCTTATAATACGAAGTGTGGGTCTGATTCTGTTCAAGCAGTTTTCTTATAAAGACCGTCGTATAATTATTATTATTATTATTTTGCTTTTTGCACAATAAAAAAACTTGCAAGGTTAATAAAAATAGGCACTGATTTTATGTATATTGTACTTATGTGTGTACACTCACTGGCCACTTTATTAGAGACACCTTACTAGTAACAGGTTGGACCCCCTTTTGCCCTTAGAACTGCCCCAATCCTTCGTTGGGTAGATTCAACAAGGTACTCTGAAAATATTCCTGAGATTTTGGTGCATATAGACATGATAGCATCACAGTTGCTGCAGATTTGTCAGCTGCACATCCATGATGTGAATCTCCCAGTTCACCACATCCCAAACGTGCTCAATTGGATTCAGATCTGGTGACTGCGGTGGCCATTTGAGTACAGTGAACTCGTTTTCATGAAATAAGAAACCAGAGAAATGATCCTGAGACCAGTCTTGAGATGTTTCATGCTTTATGACGTGGCGCCTTGTCCTGCTGGAAGTAGCCATCAGAAGATAGATTGTAGCCCTAGTTTTCTGTTCTTAGCTGACAGGAGTGGCACCTGGTGCTGTAGCCCATCCGCCCCAAGGTTGGATGTTGTGCATTCAGAGATGCTCTTCTGCATACCTCGGTTGTAACGAATGGTTATTTGAGTTACTGTTGCCTTTCTATCAGCTGGAACCAGTCTGGCCATTCTTCTCTGACCTCTGGCACTGGATATTTCTCTTCTTCTGACCACTCTCTGTAAACCCTAGAGATGATTGTGCATAAAAATACTAGTAGATTAGCAGTTTCTGAAATACTCAGACCAGCCTGTCTGGCACCAACAAACATGCCACGTTCAAAGTCACTTTAATCACCTTTCTTCCCCATTCTGATGCTCTGTCTGAACTGCAGCAGTTCGTCTTGACCTTGTCTACATGCCTAAATGCATTGAGTTGCTGCCATGTGATCGGCTGATTTGAAGTTTGCATTGACGAGCAGTTAGACAGGTGTACCTAATAAAGTACTTTACAATAAAGTTCCTTTAGGTAGGCTAATGTTATTTAATGTACGCAAATTAACAAATGAGCAACACTTGTGCTGCATTTTAATCATAGTTTTTAGTCATAGTTATTAATGCATTATTTAAAAGCAAAGTTGTGCTTGTTACCATTAATACATGGTGAGAACTATTAATGAATGAATTTATTGTTACTGTATTGTTCATGTTAGGAAATACATTAACTAACATGAACTAATGAAACCTTATTCTTAATTCAGATTTTCAGTCATTGCTTAAATATAATGTCGTAATGATGACAGGGATAATAATAAAGCATTTATAATGGATATGATTTTAAATTTGGTGTACTAGTGTTGTAACAATGTGCTCATTGTGTCAAATAAAGGAAATTAAACATGAAACCATTCTGCCTATAGACACTTAAAATATTAGTTGTTTGAAATAATATTGGCTGATATCATATTATTTATGCCATTTGATTTATGCAAATTTGGCGTTCTTGCTAAAGGGTCTATTATTATTATTATTATTAATATTATTATTGGACTGAATAAATATTGTTTTCTGATTATTTGTATATCTTCTGATTTTCACTGACTCTTAACTGTATTCCACATCTCTCTCACACAACGCTGCAAATGTGACTTCTGTAGTTTAGCAGCTGTTTTTTTATTTAATCAGAATCTAATAACATGATTCCTGTGCTATATTGCAGGTCAGGGGCCTCGACTATCCAAAGCCAACCTCTTCACACTGTTGAGTCTATGGATGGAGCTTTTCCCAAAGAGAGAAGCCTGTCAACAAGAAAACGATGCTGTAGGCATATTTACATTCCCGCTAAACCATGGGTCTCAAACTGGATTTCTGGAGGGCCACAGTTTAGCTCCAACCCTAATCAAACATAACCAATCCAACTAATCAAGGTGTTCATGACTACTAGAGACAATTAAGCAGGAGTAAGTTGGAGGTGGTTGTAGCTAAAATGTGCAGAGCTGTGGCCTTCCAGGAATTGAATTTGAGAGCATTGCTCTAAACCAATGGCAAGTTTGCTTCAAAAGCTATTTTAAAATGTTGAAAACATACTGTAGTATTTTAAAGTACTTTAATTGATCTGCTGTGGTATTTCTGTTGTTACTGTGGTAAAGATATAACTATGTTGATATAAACAAGTTAACCTTAAACTGTACAAAATATTCTCTAAATAGCGTACTACTAGAATACACAACAGGTTACAGTAGTGAATCTAAATTATACTGCAGGATTTAGTACAATAGTATGCACAGTGTTTCCCAACCTTGTTCCTGGAGGTACACCAACAGTCCATATTTTGGATGTCTCCCTTATCTGACACATTCATTTCAGGCTTCGAGTCTCTTCTAACCTTCTGACGAGTGGATTCAGGTGTGTTTGAATAGTGAGAGGTATAAAATGTGTATTGTTGGTGTACCTTCAGGAACAGGGTTGGGAAACACTGCTCTACTGTTCATGAACAAAGTGTTGTAAATCATATTATAAATACCAGAAAATACGCTAAACTACAGTAGAAACCTTTTGTTTGAATAATGACTCCGGAAAGGCTGTAAATGAGCATCTCTGTCATGTGTGTCTGATCCCGAATGAATTATTATGCTTATCAGTTTGAGGAGACGGATCACCATCAGTTTGTTCAAAAGCTTTACGAGTTTCATTTTTCTGTTGAACACAAAATAAGATATTTTGAGGAATGTTGGAACCTTATTTATCATTATTGTAAATGAACTTATTTATCGTAGGTTATGAATAAATAACCTTTTTTAAATATCTTAAAGTATGCTGTGTTCCTTTAAAAGTTAAAAAATGTTGGTAACTGGTAATCATTGACTTTCATTGTAGGAAAAAAACAATAACTATGGAAAACTATGGTTCACAGCATTCCTTGAAATATCTTCTTTTGTGTTCAACAGAAAAATGAAACTCAAAACGAACATAAATATCAATTTTTGACGAAAATAGTAAGTAAATATAAGCACAGCCTGCCTTAGGATTGATCAGTGTTATTGGTGGGTTAAGGTTTTGGTTATAAACAAACTAACCAGATGAAATCTATTTGAGTAAATGATCATTTTTCTAATCATGAGACCGGGACTGTAATATTATGTTAGCAGCGTATCATGTTTGCGAGCAGTGTATAATGTGGGGTCTTTGTCTGTATGCAGGCTGGAGTCAGTGGTCTTGTGGTGGTCCACGAGTGCAGAGTTTTGGGTCTGCATTGCTCCAGTGCTCAGTTACACGCAGGACAGGTGGCTGTGGTCAAACATGGACCCAGACTGAAGAGCTGTGAGCTCTACTTCTCCAGAAAACCCTGTTCAACATGCCTGAAGATGCTCATCAATGGTGAGAGGACTGGTTTTTGCACACTCAACGTTAGTACAATATTGAGGTTTAATGACAGTCTGCTGTCAAGTCACAATTTAATAAAGACCTTCAATTCATTCAGTCATTCGTTTGTCGCAAATTACGTGACATCACCCAGGCGGAGGAGAATGGCCGGATACGCCTCGGCCTGAACCAATCGCGTGGATCGAGTACGCTGTTGTTAATATTAGGAGGAAAATAAATATATATGCTTTTTTTGGAGTCAAACACTTTGGACAATACTTAAACTAAATTGAAGACCTCATAAAAACACAATTAAAATTTGTAATACCTAAAAAGGGCCTTAATTTTCTCAAAATTGATTTATCAACTTTGAATACTTTTTAAGACCTCATGGACACCCTGTTTACAACATTTAATTGGAACATTTAATTTCAGTTTTCTTTTTTGTAGCTCAGAAATAAAACAAACAAACAAACAAAAATATGCTTCGTCAAATTAAAAATGACGATCTCTTTTAAAGGCATTCACCCCATTCACACAGGACGTCAGCGTCAATGCTTCCCATTCACTTTGAATGAGTGACATCAAGCGTTGCCGAACTGAATTGTGGGTCTGTCGGCACTGCTTCAGTGCGTTGCTTGCTGCATAAGTTAGGAATTTCTTTACTTTTCAAGTGCCAACGGAAGTGTCAGCCAATCAGATCACTTTATGCAAATACCCCAGCTCAGACAGTAGCCGATTGCGGTCTAATTTCATTGGCTGATGCTGATATGACGATCGCATCAGCCCCAACTTCAGACACGGACTCGGTCAAGCATTGAAACTGAAGCCCTGTGTGAATGCACTGTCACTCTCTTCTCAGGTGGGATGGTGGGCCAAATCAGATGTTACAATGGGCCAACTTTGGCCCACGGGCCTTACTTTAGGCATCTCAGGTTTTAAGAAAATCTATTAGCTTGAGTGTGCCAAAATTTGCATTTAGATGATATAAAACTAGTATAAGCATCCAAAGCTTGCAGTTTGTCACTTCTGCCTAAATGGATAAACGATTTGATTCACGTCAGCTCATACTTCAGTTTATCATCAAATCTTGACCAATCAAATGCTCTCTAGTATCTGACATGCCCCGCCCCCTTGAATACGCTTTTCATTTGCTTTTCATTTGATGGGCTTGAGCTTAACCACTCTCACTGGCAGTGATTAAAACAAAAAGCTATTGGCAGTTTTTTTAAAGGGGAGGAGCTAATCTATATCCCACCCTCTTTTTGTTTTCCAGTTGAGATAACGTCAAACATCGAATAGAAAATGCACATTTCTAAGCCCTTTATGGGACCTTTAAACAGTGAGAGAGAGCGAAAACACTGGCTTGGAGAAGACATATTTGTCCATAATGTAATCTAATGTAATTGATTCTTGTGATGGCAAAGCTGAGTTTTTAGCATCATTGCTGCAGCCTAAAGGATCACATGATGAATCAGAAATCATTCTAATATGATTACACTGAACTGCAACTCTGAAAACTGGACTGACGCAGTTTCAATCTACTAGGGCTTTTTCTACGTTAAAGTGCTTTGACACAATCTACACTGTAAAAGTGCTGTAGAAATAAAGATGAATTGATTTTTTGTTGCTCAGTTGTTATTGGTGCTCACTCAGCTGGTTATCATAAATGGTGAAAACCAATGTTAACAACACTTGTTTTGAAATCATAATGTTTGGTGCTATTTTAAATGTGCTTACCATTATTTTTGATCACTTTAGTGCTTGTCTTATCCTTCTTACTAACTCCAAACCTTTGAATGGTTATGTTTACCTCAAAAACATTAAAGGGATAGTTGACTCAAAAACAAGTATTGCCTCATCATTTACTCTCTCTCATGTGATTTAAAAAAATGTCTCAGTTTCTGTCTTCTTCTGAGCACAGAAGAAGATATTTTGAAAAACTTTGGTTGCTGGCACCCATTGGCTTGGCTTGGCTTACGTAGTATTATTTTTTTCCTACTGTGGAAGTCAATGGATCTCATCATTCTTCAAAATATCTTCTTTTGTGTTCAACAGAAGAAAGAATCTCATAAAGGTTTAAAACCACATGAGGAAAGTAAATGATAACCACTTATCAGTTTTGAATGAGCTGTCCCTTTAGCAGCAGACATATTTAAAAAGAATATAGTTTTCACTTTGTAATAAGATTTTGCTTGTTTTAAGGAAAAACTCACTTGATTTTAACAAATTATTTCTAAAAATTAAAACTATATTTTTTTACTTGTCAAAAAAAACAAATATATTAGTTTTTAAATATCTGGACTAGAAACAAAACAAAAGCGCTAAGTAAGAATGCATTTTTGCCGTGAGATATCCAAAGCTAAATTTTCAGCATCATTACTCCAGTCTTCAGCGTCCCATGATCCTTCAGAAATCAAATCATTGCTAATACCCAGAAGTTGTATTTGTATTTTTAGTGTTTGTTAGGGTTGCCATGTAGCCAGGGACAAAGTGCAAGCATATATGTGACATTAATCAGTACTTTCAGCATCAGGTCATAATTACTTTTACTCTGGTGTGTTTTCGTCTTGGGCATTAGGGCAGGGGTTCCAAACTTTTCAGCCTGCGACCCCCAAAACAACATTGCCAGGTACTCGCGACCCCCAATATCCTCTGAGGTGGTTATAAATACAGAAACCTTGCATGCAATGGTGCACACACACCAATAGACCCAAGTCTATTCTTTGTTTATTTTTTAATTGTATGTCAGTGCTGTAAATGGGCCAGAAAGTTTAACCTGGTGTTATAAAATCAATCTGCTGCATCTGATGCTATTGCTGTGTCTTTAACATAATGTAATTACCCCATCGGTCGCAATCCAATAGAACTAGTAACAACAGTATAAGCTGCTAAAGTAAACTATATAGTAACTATAAACGATTGTTTTTTCTCTTCAGTAGGTTATGGAAAAAATATGTTATTACTTATGGTTTAGTAAAAATAAATAGATTTTTGGAAATCACCAGGCGACCCCCCTCCTTCATTGTCCTGCGACCCCTCTGGGGCTCCCGACCCCTACTTTGAGAAGCACTGCATTAGGGAACAGGATCAAGATCTCCACCACCACAAATTCATACCAAATTTATTGTTTTAAAATTTCTCTCTTAGAAAAAACACTCTTACAAACAATAATAACTTTTTAAGGTCTACGTAGGCACAGTGGGTAGCACTGTCACCTCACAGCAAGAAGGTCGCTTGTTTGAGTCCCGGCTGCATCAGCTGGCGTTTCTGTGTGGAGTTTGCATGTTCTTACCATGTTGGCATGGGTTTCGATTGGGTGCTCCGTTTCCCCCCCACAGTCCAAAGACAAGCGCTATAGGTGAAATGAATAAACCAAATTGTCTGTTGTGGATGAGTGTTTGTGTGTGTGAGTGAATGAGTGTGTATGGGTGTTTCCCAGTACTGGGTTGCAGCGGAAAAAGCATCCACTGCATAAAACATATGCTGGATTAGTTGGCGGTTCATTCCGCTGTGGCGACCTCTGATAAATAAGTGATTAGAGATCAGGCGGGAAGATGATGTGATGCTCATTGCTCTCCACATGTAGCGAAACCATAGAGCAAAACAGACGGCAAAATGGGAAAATGTAAGTTTGCGTACTCCTGGTTGTGGAAAGACGAGTTTAAACATTGGCTGAAACCTGATGCTGACAGCAACTGCATGCATAATTTATTCATTCAAGCTTTGTTTTTTCCGAGCTCATCTGAGTTGCATGGTTGTGCTCCATTGATTTATTTAACTACAACTTTTTTGTTAACAGCTGTTAACTACGTTAGAGGCTTGATACTGATTAGAACGTGAAGTGGCGATGAGGTCTTAACATTTTCTGCGAAGGTCTTTAAAAAGGTATTGAAATTACCTTTAGGATTCCTGCACATGCCCTGGTAAATGAATCAGATATGTTTTAAATGTACAGTAAATAATGTCACTCGATGGATGGAGAACCATGTAGAAGACATCGGTGAGCTTATCAAGGAAAAACTAGTGTAATTCTGTTATAAATGAAATTTGTTTCTGTTTTACTGTGATAAGTTCATAAAATAAAAATAAAATGCAGCATTAGTTAACATAAAGCAATGTTTTCTAGTCATTTTTAAATACTGTTAAATAAATTAGGAAATTACCCATTGCAACTGTATTTACCTTTGGCCCACCAGCCTCAATCACTTTGGATTTTGGACCTTCATATGAAAATTTTGAGCAGCTAACAGACTGAAACTAACATCTGAAGTGTTTTATTTTCATTTCATGGGACCTTAAGCGGGAGTGAGCCGGATCTCCTACTGGCCTGGTGATGCTGAGCTCAGCCTGCTGTCTGAAAGCCTCCATCACGGCAGCTCGTCTGCTCTTCAGGAAGCTGTTCTGGACGCCACTGCAGCAGAACGCCTGAAGTCCAACAGCAGACCTCACATCAGCGTGCTCCTGCAGCCCCTGGACTGCACCGTCCTGCAGTTCCTGGACGAAACCTCACAAAACACAGACTTCCTTGGGAAGATCGTTGCGGACAATCCGGCGCTGGACACTGGAGATATCTACCGGAGGGAATTTTGGAACAACTCGGACAACTTCTTAGAGAAGTTCTTCATAAGCGATGAGGAGCGGCATAAGTATGTGCTGAACAAGATGGGGCTGGAGAACTTTTGCATGGAACCAAATTTTAGCAACCTGAGGCAGCATATGAGGAATCTGATACGGATCCTGGCGTCTGTGGCCTCTAGTGTTCCCGCTCTTCTAGAAGATTACGGTTTCTTCATGAAGGAGCCTGTTGGGATGGGTTCTCCAGCTTTACCTCAGGATGTCATACGACACTGTGTCATACAGGCCCGCTTACTGGCGTGTAGAACAGGTTTGTTTTTTGACTTTTTTTTTTGTTTGTCTTCAGTTGCACATCACAAACAAAGTCCCTTTAAGGCAAGTCATTTCACTCGGCGGGCATCTTTGAAACGCCCCTTGGGCATTCTGTTCGAATGGGGAAACATCAAATTATACAAAATTGCTTACGTTTACATTTCACATTAGGAATCACTTAATCAATTAAACAACAACTGTCTCTTTAGTTTCATGTATAAACGTTTGAATCACAAAAAAAATCTCGTCTGGTCTGAGCCCCTCCCGCAGAGAATCCTCAGTCTATATTGATTACTGATTGGCTCCTGTACTGGAAGGCGGGGCTTCATCACTATATTGACCGTTACACTTTTCCCCCATTCAAACTATTCGCTTGTTAAGCCGTGACTGGTAAAGTCTAGGGCTGTTTCTCAATTCCAAGAACGCAGAGAACGGACTTGCGTTCTTGTGGAGAGCTGTTTAGCCAGGTGTCCTCGGAAGAACGAACTCAGGAGACCGCGAGGGCAGAGAACGCGTCCTTTGAGAAATGGGATGCTGGGTTCTTCCTGATGGTCACATGATCTTCACGCGTTTTAAATGGAAATTATTTAAACATTACAGCACTCATACAACGATTTATTGTTTTCCCCCTCTTCAAAATATATACTTTGCTGAAATTCATATTAAAATTTGTTATATTTATATTGTGCAGAGTATATTTCTAATGCTTTTATGCAAACAAACACCCTTAATGTGTTTATTCCTTTATTAAGATGTTCATGGTAATGTTTACTTTCACCGTTTCATTTAGGGAAACTCCTGAGGTAAATAAGTGACATCTCTAAACTTTAATAATAAATCTAAATGAAATGCTGCGCTTCCCACCTCCAGTCGCAATGACTTCTGGGACTTCCAGAGGGAGTTCGGTGCTCAAGTCTGCACCGTTGTGTCCTCTATCAAAATCACATCCGGGAAGTTTCACACGTCCTCTGTTCTTGCGGTCTTGAGTATTGGAACTGAACTTAGGCAGCTGATGATGACGTTTCACGAGAACACGAGGACGCAAGGCCGCTGAAGAACGCATACTGAGAAACAGCCTAGATCGGATATGCGGCCGGCCGGAAGTGCGATATGCACATTAATAAAGCAGCATTTTTTATGACACTGCATAACAATAATTAATATTTTTACAGTACTGTGAGGGTTGGGTTTAGGGTTGGGGTGGGGGTAGGCGTTAAAAAAATGCATTTTATTGGGTAATTTAATAGATAACATAACTAATACTCGGTACAACAACTGATTTTAAATTACTGTGACGGTTGGGTTTAGGGTGGGGGTAGACGTTAATAAAATACAACAAATGAGAAATTTAATAAATAATAGAAATAATTCTCGTTAACTTCCGGCCGCAAACGTATCCGCTCTAGCAACAACCGCCATGACTTATGGAATAGTGTTTCCGGGACCGAGCCGCTACTCATTTAAATTGAGCAAATATTAGTTTAGGGCCATTTAAAGTGAATTTTATATACAATCATGTTGTACGGTACAATGTAAGGACTTACTGCATCAAAGACACCAATTTTTAAAGAAATTATTAAAGAATTAGTCAATTTCTGGTCACCAGATATCAGTCATGGATATTAATATTGCGATCATGATTATATTTTATGAATATTGCGACAAGCTGATTCGCTTATTTGTCACAAATAAATAAAGGCTGCGTCCGAAATCACCTAACGTTACTACTCAGTAGGTACTGCTTTTGAATTTAAATATACTAGCATCTAGTGTTAATATTAGCAGAGTATTCATTATTATATGTAATCTTTTGGCTTTTTGTATTAGTTTCAGTGATGGTTATGTGGGAATATGGAGTGCTGTGGTTGACCAATCAGAATCAAGTATTCCAGAAAGTCATATATTAATGTTATTAAAAGTATTTACAAATATTAACTTATAATTAGCAATACATTCATTAGTTAATTAATGTCTAGTGTAGTAAATAAAATGTTAGAAATACACAGAAAAAAGCAGGATTCTGCACAATTTCCTCATGTCATCCCAACACAAATTAAGTTATATGAATTGTTATTACAAATTTAAGTGGATTGAACAAAACATTTAAGTTGTCCCCCCCAATAAATGCTCGAGAATTGTGTTGATTCAACTCATTTTAAATAAGTAGTTTGAACAAGCAGAAAAAAATGTGTATATATGCGTGTATTTATTTATTTGAATGATATATTACTGTTGAAATGAACTTGTTTATGATGACCACATGTGATTTATTCATTGGTAGTTCCTGTTGATTATTATGGTTAACTAATGTGAACATTATTAAGTGTTTTTATGACACATTTGAACTCATCTCTGTCTCTGTAGAGGATCCTAAAGTTGGAGTCGGTGCAGTTATTTGGGCAGAGGGAAAACAGGTGAGTGAAAAACTGCAGTGAACGCTTCACCATTTTTGCATTTCAAATACAAGGGTAATTCTTCAACACTTTTATGTCCTTTGATCAGATATCCAAAAATATATATCATTTTGTTCAAATCCCTCTTTCTTTGTCAAACTAACAATAAAACCTACTTAAAAAAATTACTCTATTTTTCAACCTCTTTTTAGGTGTCAAAATCACTGTTTTCACCGTGTCGCACACTCAGTTTTAAACTTCAACAATGAAAATAACATTTCAAAATATTTATTTAGCATCTATTAATGTATCTTAATGAAGCATCAGTGAAATAATTTCAATATTTTCTAGTTATTATTGTGAGACTATTATCAATATTATTTTTTATACAAAATGTAGCTGTCGCACAGTATCAGTGTCATTTCCACCACAGCACTGAAATGTCGCTTTAAAAAGTTTCTGTGAAAGATTATTTAGGTGCTTTCTATGAAAATGAATAGTGCCATCTGAGAACATGTTCAAGATGGAGGGAATTTACATTTTTATCAACAACACTTGAAGAAAAATCAAGGTAAATATTGCTTGATAAAGAAATACATTTGTATAGGTCATTTCCAAACATGTTGTACCTTCAAAGATGTTTTTAAAACCAAACAAAATGAAGGTAAATAAGAGTGTTTTGTATACACATCAATTCAAAGCTAATCGGTGAAGCTATTTTTTATTTTTTCCACAATAAACTGAAATGTCATTTCCACCACTGTCATTTCCACCACACACACCTCACACATTTCTAAAAATATTTAAAAAGTTCTCATCACACATTAGAAGTGTATTCACAATGTATGAGTTCATGCTCTATTTAATATACAAATTCAGTTCATTTATTTACTATTAAGCTCTTAACCAAATTAATATTATGTTTTAGAGCAGGGGTCACCAATCTCGGTCCTGGAGGGCCGGTGTCCCTGCAGGGTTTAGCTCCAACTTGCCTCAACACACCTGCCTGGAAGTATACCAAGTAAGACCTTGATTAGCTTGTTCAGGTGTGTTTGATTAGGGTTGGAACAAAAATCTGCAGGACACCGGCCCTCCAGGAACAAGTTTGGTGACCCCTGTTTTAGAGTGTGACAGGTGTTCAATTCAGCATTCAACTCATTTATTTCATTGACAAATGTATGATTATTATATATATTGTGGAAAGACTGGTTAAACTATATACAAAAATGATCTTAGACAGTGTTTGACTGCCATCATTTTTCATTTTGAAATAAGCTGGATATTGAGATGTGGTGAAATTGACATTTGTTCAGTTCACGATGGAAAAAATGTTTCTCTTTTTATCTAAGTTTGTCCTCTTACAGATCTTAAAATTAGACAAATGCTTTAAACTTATGAGGCAAAGTTACATTCATTTTAAACTAGTTTTTTTACTCAACTTCACAAGGCTAAAAGTGCCCGTAGTTGAAGAATGGCCAACAAACAGCTTTTTTCCCCCCTTTTTTTGCAGTCACAGTGTGATGGCACGGGTCAGCTTTATCTAGTGGGCTGCGGATACAACGCTTATCCAGTGGGCTCACAGTACGCAGAGTATCCTCAGATGGACCACAAGCAGGAGGAAAGACAGAACCGAAAATACAGATACATCCTTCACGCAGAGCAGAACGCACTCACGTTCAGGTGAGGAGATCATTTGGATGTCGATATGCACATCAAGGCAAATTCATGATTGGGTTTGTCTGTTGTCGTTTATTTCCGCAGGAGCGCAGAGATCAAAGCAGAGGACAACACCATGATGTTTGTGACCAAGTGCCCGTGTGACGAGTGTGTCCCTCTGATTGGCTGCGCTGGAATAAAGCAGATCTACACCACTGACCTGGACAGCAACAAAGTCAAACACGACATCTCCTACCTCAGGTTCAACAAACTCAACGGCGTCCAAAAGTTCATCGTAAGTGTGCGTGAGAAATGATTATTAGCTTAATGAAATGCAGTAATTCAGAAGGGAATGCTTATACACGGTTAAACCCAACAGTCAACTTCATCAACTGAAATGTGTAGTTAACTCAAAATTTACTATAAGGTAATTCTACTCATTTGAAAAGAGTTTTGAGTTTTGTTAATAAAAAACACATTACTTCAATGGAGTAAGTTCACAGTACTCATATAGATTAGTTTAACTCAAATGGTTTGTGGCATTCGGTTTTCTCAAATGGTTTGAGTTGCCTTAACTTATTGGCTTTTGATTTTTAATTTTTTTGAGTGAGTCATTGAATCATGCATTCAAAACACTACTGATTCATCTGTAATGAAACAATTCTTTGAGCGAGTCACTGAATTATTCAACAGAACTGCTCAAAAATGCAGATTCAGCAAATAGTGAAAGGAGTGAAGCTTTTGTTGGTCACTGAATCGTTCAAATCATTAAAGAACTCAGATTTATTCGGTAATGATCAATGATTCAAATGAATTACAGTGGTCCCTCATTTATCTCAAGAGTTACGTTCTAAAAAATAACTTGCAATAGGTGAAATTCATAAAGTAGTGCGCTTTATTTTTTACAATGATTATAGACGTGTCCCCTCACTACACACTTTTCTCAGACAGGCATAACATTAACTTCTCTCTCATTTAAACACTCTTAAAGTTCAAACCTTTGTAGAAACATATGTCCAGTATTATAAAATGAAACCAAAGATCAAAAACTTTGCATCTTCATTTATTTATTCTGTAATGGCGCCCTACAGAAGTCCAACCTTTTGTGTGATGGTTGGCATCTTCCTCTGCATTTTGGGTGCAGAACGTTTCGTCGACATTGTGGGGAGAAAACTTGCAAGCATACAGTCCAGGGGCCTCATGTAAAAAGACTTGTGTTGAATTCATACTAAAACATTGCATATGGACAAAGCTGTAAATGTGCATACAGCGTTAAAAAAATCAGATGTACAAAACACTGCATACGCAGAATCCTACTCATATTCTCTTTGTACATCAGAATTAACGTGAAACTGAGTGCACATGCACGAGCACAAAACCCCTCCCTGCCTCCTCCACTGTATAAATATGGTAATGACTCCACTTTAGCAAAACCAAACGAAAAAGGAAGCAAGATAAATTTCACAGAATGTGAATTGGAGGTGCTTCTATCAGAGGTAGACCAGAGAAAAAATGTTATTTGCAAGTTTTTCCTCCGGAATTAATAAATAAAAAAATATTAAAAAAACATTAAAAAATAGAGTGGGAGAGTTTAGCTGACGCGGTTAATGCAGTGGGGACTGAACATTAGTCTAGTGTAAAGGTGCAGGTGAAGAGAAGATCAGTGGCGCACCGTCAAAGTATGGACCGAACACAGAACACAATGCGCTGAGGGAAAAATGCGTCAAATTACATGGAAAAAAAAAAAAAAGAATCTATAATGCCGCTTAAAATGAACTGTGTTATTGTGAGGGACCACTGTGTTTTTATTGTCTGTTCAAAACTATTGACTGACTATTTTATATATATATATATAAAAACTGATTTGACTTTTTTTTCAGTGGCAGCAGAGATCTTCCATTAGAAACACTTCAGAACAAGATGCTCTCCCTACAGCAAGTGTGTTTTGTTTTATTTCTACAAAAATAATACATATATGGCATGTGAATTATTGTTTATTAGTACCTGAATCCTTAATTTCCATGGTAAAATCTATAATATTTGTTGTTGTTTTTTCTTTGCAGATGGTTGCTTTAAACGAAAAGACGAGGAAAGCAGTTTTAAGTGCAATAAAAGACCGCGATCTTAGATGATATTTTAAAAGCTGCTTTTCTGTCTGCATAGCAGCAACATTTTCAGATACACAGCAATTAATACTGTACATCAGAAACTGTCCAACACCCTGATGATGAAGAACAGTTGAACCTGCCGTCCTCATATGCTGCATGATGCAAATCAGCAAAGTGTTTTATGTTTAGCGTACTGTAAATGCATTTCAGAGACCAGGTTTGGGGACTTTGGGGTTTTATAATTGCGCATTAATTGTCAAATTGACAAGATAACCGTTTCATCATGTGCTCGTGTGAAATATATTTATTGAAAATGGAGACTTTAATTTACATAGCACAAATTTGCACTATTGCATTTTTTTGGGGGGAAAAAATGAGTCAATGATGCTGCTAATGCTTCACTTGATCTTTATTGATATGGTACTTTTAGCATTTCAGATGAAAACCGCACCGGTGTTTGTAGTAGGAAAGATTTTGACTTCATATTGTGAACACACGGTTTGGCATTTTCAATGTAAAGGCTGACAAATATTCAATAAATGTGGCTCAGACGGATTTGAGAGTTGAAAACAGTTGCCTTAAGAGAACAGAAATGGGTTTTTCTTCTCTTTACGGGCGACAGATCCAAACCTCAAAGCATATTTCATCCCAAACAAAACACGTCATAAAAATAAACTGAATCGATCAACCATAGAGAAAAAACAGAATCAAATTTAATGAATTTTCTTCAACAGCATAACTCCAATATAGTGAGTTAAAGAGGTTCATTGCTTAATCAAGCGAAATATGCCCAATCAGAACATATTCAAAACAATAAAAAGAAGTTAAGCTCCCCCTTCCAATATTTAATCTCAAATAATAATAATAATAATAATGATAAAAAGAACAAAAAGGCACCTGTTTTATACATTTGCGTCCTCATTTCATCTGATTTTCAGCTATGCAACAATCTACTTCTGTCCAATTCATCAAAGACAGCTGAATTATGGGTTATAGCACAAAATACATACTACAGTAAAATGAAATACTATAGTATAACACTACAGCTGCACTACAGTATAAAGAAGTACTTCAGTCTGACGCACTAAAGTTAAGATACTATAGCGCTGAGGATACTATAGTAAAACCAAAGCGCTACAGGAGAAAACCCTCATTGATCTACATTGAAATCTAGAGCTGGAATTTACACCGGTTCACTTAGTGCCAAAGTTGATTTATCAAGATTCTTCTTCTTTCGAAATAAAAATGGCAACCACCTTAGAGTAAAATCAGCGTGTTTAAAAAAAAACTGAAGTAAAAATATATAAAATAAGAATAGTAATAAGAAAACGAGAGGAAAAAATGTACACAAAGACCCACAGACGCTCTTCCTGCTTCAGATAAACCATCATTAAAATACTGATGAATGAATTCTTCCTTCTTAAATGAAACACAAACAGAACAGAGAGGAAATGATCAGGTTGGTAGTGTCGTGGAAATAAGAGCTGGACAAAGCAGGATTAGTGCAGTTACAGAGAGGAAATCAACAGCTCTTCATCTTTTCCAGCAATTAAACGCAAACTTTCAGTCACGTCGAGTCTCCAGGAACCGAGAAAGAAACATCCAGAAACGGAAGAGTGAAAGTTTACCTGTACTTCCTCATCCGCAGAGAGACGAATCTCGAAGTCGATTCTTTCTGCAATTCAAACTGGCTGATTCCTACTTTTAAAACATCCTATTCATGGCACAAAAACGTTCGCGATTAAATCAAAATCACGATAGGGGGAAACGCAAAATAAGAAACGGAGAACGTCAACGATGAGGAATTTGTAAGCCTCAGAACTAAGAAAAGACAAATCTGTCGAGATTTTAAATAGAATTATTATTGTTAATATAATTTTTTGTGTGTGTGTGTGTGTGTTTGTTTGTTTTCCTAATACTGAAGTAGCTAGAGTTTAGGAGGCCGGTTTCTTTAGGTCTCGTATTTGTTTGACCAGGTATGTCTTCTCATCGTTGAACTGCTCGTCGTCTGTGCGATCCTTCTGAAAGTTGCTAAGGAAGTCGATGAGTTTGGTTTGGTTCTTCAACAGAATGTCTACGATGGGCTGCGTTTTATTTGGATTGGCCACGAACACCTGAGGAGACACAAACAGAACAATAGAGGGAAATTTTAACCATAATGAACAGCCGTTTCAAGCTCCATATATTCTCCTTTAGGATTTGTAATGTAGTGCAGCATATAAAACACTTTTAATCATTGTGAATATATTAAAGGGAATAAAACCAAACAAGGGACATCTTGAATAGTAACAAGTCTACGATTTCCTTTGCATTTTATAGGGTCACGAAACACCAAAACACATTTTAAGATGTTGACAGTCATATGTGTCCCACATTGCTAAAAGCACTATTAGGACGCATATTTCACACACACAAAAAAAGGGAAAATTGGTTTGACAAAAATTCAGGAAAGTGGGTGAGTCCAGCTGTGTTTAGGTGGGAGTGTCGAGTAGCAAAAAAGGGAAGGGTTTGCATGGAAAGGGGAATTTCAGTACAAGCAAGTACACTTGAAAACACTGGCACAGGGAAGATAGACATTGACTACGTTTATGGACTCCAGTTACCAAATTGTTTTCCTTAATCTGAATAAGACCGTAATATGAATGAAGCAATTACATGAGCTGCTATTTAAATGTTCCTTTCATGATCCCGTTTTACATGTTATAGTACATAATTTGATTAACGTCATTGCGTCACCATAAAATGGAGCTTCAAGTAATTTCAGGTGTTTTATTCTTTGTTTGTTGACTTTAGCAGCAGTTTGGCACTTTCACTTTCATTCAGGAACAGTTCATGCGTTCCTCCATGACAAACGAGACAAAACAAAACATTTGATACAGCATGGTGACTAAAAAAAGAAAAGAAAAAAAAAAACCTTGGCAATTCAGCGATGCAAGCGTCTTTACTGATTGGTCCTTTACTGATTCGGTAGGTGCGGAAAATAGTGTCAGACAGCTCTGTGTGTGTATCCTGTCACAAAATGTTAATGTTATGTTATGTTAACGATAATAGTTTGATTAAAGTGTTTATATGTTTACATTGGGAGAGCGGCAATTACAACAAATCTTTCAGTTGATAATATTGCAGTAATAGTAACATACTACTGTACACGGTACTGTGTACTGCAAACTAATTTTGACTAAGGGATGTCTTTAAAAACAGAAGAAGTACTGCTGACAATATTAACTAACTTTGCCATCTGAATAAACAAACAAAAGACGACAAACGGCAAATGCGGATTTCACCGTTTCCAGATGCGAAATGCTCGTGTAAACTTTTTTCCTTACAACCATATTTTTGTCGCGTGTTAGCAGACCACTGTAATCCAAACGCAAGCTGTGCTTTTATCACAGGGGAAGGAAAACAAAACCTTTGTTGAGGAACATTTACAAACACAACACTGACGACCCATGTCTCCGAACAATTCTTCTTCCACTCGTTTTAATTACGGTTGACAACACAACGAAGCTCTATCATGCATATTAATGAAGTTGCACCTCATGCACAATAGAGCGCGCTGATTTGTTGTAATCAAGTCTTTCTCATGAATTAATGCTGAAATCTCAATGACGTCACTTTGTCCTGGCCATTACAGACATCCAATCTCCACGCTGGAATTTACACAAGGATCTCATCGTCGTGACGCAGCTTCAAAATTTATTTTTAAAACTGGAAGAATGAAGTTGCTTGGAATAACGCAAATAAAACCAATTTTCATTATAGTGAAATGTGTGTGTCCTACTAGTGTTTTTAGCAATGTAGGACACATATATGACTGTCAACAGCTTAAAAAATGTGTTTTGGTGTTTCAAGACCCTTGATTTACACAGCAGGGGAAATAAGTATTGAACACATCACCAGCTTCCTCAGAGATTTTCATGCAGATATCTTTATAATACTTCTGTCAACATACTATAATTTGAGACGGCCTAATTCTGATTTTGAATACAGTTTGTTATGGATATTTTGCAGCAATTGTGTTATCCGGGACAGAAAACAGAGGAAATAGCAATATGGGTACCTTGAAGACGTGGAAGGCCTCAAACTGGATGTTGGGACTCTTGTCTCTCAGCAGGTTCATCATGAGCTTCAGGTTCTCTGGTTTACTGATGTACCGCGTCATGACCGTGAAGTTGTGTCTGTCAAGGAGCAGCTCACCCAGCAGCTGTCCGGTAAATAACACACAAACACAGGCCATTAATGACAGGACGGATGACAGAAACCACATGTCTGAACACAGACACACAGACACATACCTTCAGCGACTGTCTCTTGGTCACGTAGTTCTCGGAGTGAAGCAGTTTCTCATAGTTATCGAAAACCTGGAATAGACCAGCATGAATCCTTGAACAATCGCAGCTTTGCAGAACTGGGTGAGAAGAGTTATTTGTAAGAAAACTGATATTTTACCGCATCATA
Organism: Danio rerio; assembly: GCF_052040795.2. Classification (NCBI taxonomy): domain Eukaryota; kingdom Metazoa; phylum Chordata; class Actinopteri; order Cypriniformes; family Danionidae; genus Danio; species Danio rerio. The sequence continues at coordinate 49,015,455 of NC_141021.1, read as the reverse complement.
GTTCTGTTCTAAAAACTCAGCCACCAGAGCCTTGTGTCTCGTAAGCAGGTCCTGATGGGAAAAAAAATTTAATTAATTATTAGTTTCACATTCAGCAAATCCTGTTTTTAATATTAATTCATTAATTAACTTTTTTTCTAAGAAATATATTGCAATAAGAAAAAAACAAGAATGTTAATCAGATGACTTGAAAAACTATCTGAATAGAATTGAAAGGCAGAAGGAGCAAAGCAGTCCTGAGGCAGAATGAGTAAAGCAGTCCACAGGCCAAAATCAACATCAAAAAATCATGAAAACAATGAACATATGACCAATATGACCTTTTGACCAATAGGTGGCAGAAAATTGAAAGTGGCATCACAATTGTTTTGACCCATAAGTAATAATAATAATAAATAAAAAATTTAAAATAAAGGAAAATTAAAAATATATAAATATTAAAAATAAATAAATAAATGAAAACAAAAATAAATGAAGATAAATAAAAATAAATGAATGAAAAATAAATATATGATAGTAAATATTTTTTTTTAATTAAAAACATTTTTATTTAAAAAAATTAAATTGGTATCACAATTTTTTTGACCCATTAATAATAATAATTTTAATAATAATAATAAATTAATAAATACATAAAAATAAATAAATTAAATAAAAATTTTAAAAATGTAATAAAAATAAATTGATTAAAATTAAAATAAACAAAAATAAATAAATAAATAAAATAAATTATAAATATAAATAATAAAATTGATTAAAAATAAATAAAATAAAAATATTTTTTATTTTTATAAATAAAAATAAATAAATAAAATGAAAAACATTTTAGTTTTTCCATATTTTATTTGAAACATTAAAGACACTTTGCTTGCATTGAATCTGCTTTCTCTTTGCATAAAACGACTGTTATTTACTGTAATGCTGATAATAAAACGAGACATATTGAATCATATCACAGACTTCTCATATATTTAATGGACATAATGTGTAATATGTGAAGCGCTCACCTTAAAAGTGGCAAATGCATCAGATGCGATGTCGAATGTGGACATCTCCACATAGCTGAAGAAATCTTTGAAGTGTTCAGAATGGAGGACGATTTTGGCGAGAGGCTCATGCCGGATACACTCGCGCAGCATAATCCCACAATTCAACGCCACCTGAGGAGTCTCATACCTGCATGAATCACACAGTAATGCCATCATTATGAAAATGAGTCTTGAGGAGGTGAAATGCATTTGATGTGCTGTGCTTTGATCTTGACGCATCTGTATATTGTTAAACTGCTAGAATGACTGGACTGATGGTTGTGAAGCACCTCAATGAGAGCAGCTTCTTTCTCACCCTTTGAGTAAGATGAAGAGCACTTCCTGATGGGAGCAGAAATACTCCACTGTCGGGCTGCGGGTACCGATCTGACGACGCAAGATGTTGTTGAAGATCTGACAGACGTCCTTCTTACCCTACACACGCGTGCGCACACACACAATATCATTACACTGATTAATACAACTTTTTTTAATTTGATAAGATGCCAATTATGTCCAACCATCTACTTGATTTGAAAATAAAGACAAAGTTAAGACAAAATGATTAGCCCTCCTGTGAAATTTGTATTATTTTTCCAATATTTCTCCTTTATTATTCTTTGGGTATTATTTTTCTTTAATTTAATAGAGTTTAATAAAGCTAGTTTTCAGTGATGTTTAACAGAACCGATGTAGTTTTTTTTTTACTGAATTTCTTGCTATTGTATTTTTCTTTCGAAGACAATCGTATTTCTTTTAGATTGGCTGGAATAAAAATAAGGTCAGTATTATTCGCCCCCTTTTGGATCCTTTACATAAATTGAAATCAATTGGCTACAGAATGAACCACTGTTGTCTAATGATTGCCTGATTCACTTAACTTGTCTAGTAACTCTAATCAACCCAGATAAGAGTTTTAATTGTACTTTAAGCTGAAGACAAATACCTTGCAAAATTAGAAAAAATATTATTTACAATCATCATGATAAAGATAAAGTAAATTTGCTATTACATATTAGTTACTAAATAATTTTGTTTAAAAATATGTTGAAAAAGAATCATCTCTGTTAAAAGAGCACTGGACAAACATACATTTATAGGTAGCCATCCAACTAAATTGATTTTTTTATAATAATTACTCCAGTCTTCAGTGCCACATTTTTGGATTTTCATTTTTAAAAGTTTAGTGACTTTGTGTAAAAAAAAAAAAAAAAAAAAAAAAAAAGTAATAAAATAAAAATAAATTACATTAAATAAAAAATAAATCAAACTAAATTAAAATAAACAAATAAATAAAAATTAAACTAGTATTAATAAAATAATAATAATAAATAAATTAAATAAGAATTAGTAAAATAAATTAAATAAAAATAAAATAGATTAAATTAAAATTTGTACAATAAATATAAAAAATGTCAATTTAAATAAATAATAAATGAAATTAAAATTCATAAAAATTTAATTAATTGAAATTAAAATTAATACAATTAAAATAATTAAAATTAATAAAAATTTAATAATAAACGAAAATAAAATAAATAAAAAATTAAAAGGAATAAAATTGAAAAAAAAAAATAAATAAATAAATGAAAATTAACAAAATAAGAATTAACTAAATTCAAATAAAAACAAATTAACGAAACAATTTAAATTGAATTTAAATTACTAAAATTAAAACAAATAAAATGAAAATTAATTAATTAAATTAATTCAATAAAAATAAAATAAATACAATAAAAATAAATACAATTTAAAATAAATTACAATTTACGAAAATTAAACAAATTAAAAATGCATAAAATTTCATTAAAATTAAATTAAAAATAATAAAATAAAAATAATAAAAATAAAACAAATTAAACTATAAAAACATGTAAAAAAATAATTAAAATTAAATAAAATAAAATTTTATACAAATAAATGAAATTGAAATACAGCATTTATGTGGATCTGAAATCTTTTGCAATCATGAAAAAATCTTCTACTGTCACTTCTTATTAACGCATCCATGCAAAAGTCTTCATTTGTTGACTAAAGCCTCCTAACCTCAAAGTCGATGACCTGCAGGTTCTCCACTAGTGAGATGAGCAGACTGCTGTTGTAGAGCTCCTGGGCCAGCTGAGCCACGGTTTCTGTGTGCGGCTCCTTATCATTGGTGCCGTACAGGATCTCCTTCATTGCCACCAGACACTTCGACACCTCTTCTGAAGCCTGACACAAACACACACAAGACTATCAATACAAACAACACTGATCATTCAGCACACATCAGCCATTTCCAAACATCAGTATATAGAACAGATGTTACACCACACATCACACTCCTCTCTGAACAAGAATTCTGGGTAATTTCACAGGTAATCTCATTATTCACAGAACACCATTATCCATTTATCAGATGTTGATATGGCTGAAATTATGAAGAAGTGTAAGGATCACACTTCTCTGAGGATCAGCAGGTTTCCAGCCGTTCAAACGCTCGACTTTAGCACAGAGCTGCTGAAAAGGGTGTTAGCGGGCAGGTGTAAATGAGCCAGAGGTCCAGCACAGGAGAGACATTCCCACCTCTCCGACATCTTTCTACTCACAGCACAAATATGAAGCATTCCAGGAAGCAGAGCTGTTGCTGGAAGCGCCGCAGTGTAAAGTTTACCCATGACTGTTTATCTAATGTACATGACAGATTAGGAATTACAGTGTTACTTGAATAGTTGTGATTAGAATCTATGAGTGAGGGGAATTTGTTGTGGAGAAACACATAAAAAAGCTACAAAATAAAGACTTAAAGAGCTTTCTAGAGTTGATATGAGTCTTTGATTTAGATGATTTGGATGACCATTTTCTATCAACTTTCGACCCACTGAGATGAGGTAATCAGTTTTAGACACCTTCATTCATTCATTCATTCATTCATTCATTTTCTTGTCTGCTTAGTCCCTTTATTAATCCGGGGTCGCCACAGCGGAATGAACCACCAACTTATCCAGCGAGCTTTTTACGCAGCGGATGCACTTCCAGCTGCAACCCATCTTTGGGAAACATCCACACACACAATTACACACACTTTCATACACTACGGACAATTTAGCCAACCCAATTCACCTGTACCACATGTCTTTGGACTGTGGGGGAAACCGGAGCACCCGGAGGAAACCCACGCGAAGGCAGGGAGAACATGCAAACTCCACACAGAAACGCCAACTGAGCCGAGGTTCGAACCAGCGACTTTCTTGCTGTGAGGCGACAGCACTACCTACTGCGCCACTGTCTCGTCTGTTTTAGACACCTTTTAAATGAAAATAAAAAGAAGATTTATGAATGAAAAAGTGATTTTAGAGCCACTAAAGGCCATGAGTGAAGGCGAGTTCGATGGCGAGTGTTGTGTTCTGGGTCAACAAACAACTATTATAAAAAAATATTTTATGTAATTAAATTAATATAACTTCAATACCTGGACATCCTTTCATATTACTAAAATGCATTATAACATTTAAAATGTCAACAAAAATATAAATAAAAACCACAGGAAAACTATTTCTGCATGGGATGTCCAAACTCAGTCCTAGAGGACCGGTGTCCTGCAGATTTTAGCTCCAACTTGCCTCAACACACTAGGGTTGGGCCAATAGATGATGCCATCGTCCATCGCCAATGGCTAATAGACAACACAATGCCGAGCTAGCATTGCCAATCCCCCGCCCCGCACGCGCATCTGAGATCACTGCTCGTCTGACAGTTTATCAAGGATGTACCACTGGATCGCTGGATTTATTTATGATTTGGTTATGGGTATAACAAAGACCATGCGGGACAGGTAGTTGAAACGGTAGGCTACAAATAATTAATTCGTTATGAATGAATAAATTATTCATAAATAATTAATTCACCTTCACCTATGGCGACGGTGCCTTCGTTCATCACAATGTTTTACATTAGACGTTGTACGATGCCAAATCGGTCAACATTGCCCAACCCTACAACACACCTGCAATTATATTTCTAGAAAGCCATGTAAGAGCTTGATTAGCTAGCCTGGGCGTGTCTGAGTGGGGTTGCAACTAAACTTTACAGGACACCAACCCTCCAGGACTGAGTTTGGATTTGTAAAAAATGAAAACAAATATCTTAACGGCCTCTCAGTGTAAAAGCAGATGCAATCCATCACAAAAGCGGAATGCACCGAACACCTTGCTTTTGTTTTCAAAGTAAATACAATCATTTTTACATAAAATCAGAGTTATTAAAATGTAGTACAGATCCTGTAAAGTGCTAGTAATCCACTGCACTCTTCAAAAAAAAAAAAAAAAAAAAAAAAAAGCCAGCAATTTAAATCAACCTGCAAAATGGGCAATTTTCCCTTCTCATGGTTACCTGATATAATTCCTATGGAGAATATTGTCTAATCAGCAGCTGTAATTCACTCGACAGTCACCAAATCTCATACCTTCTCTGTCTTCTTGTCCTGCTTGACCAGGATGGAGAGGTTGTCCTTCAAAGTCTTCACAATTTCTGTGGGACTTTTGTGAGATTTACCAAAGAGTGGCATGGTAGCGGCCGTAGACTTCTTTCTTCACAACCTGAAGTAAAAAAATAATAATAAAAAGACATAAATAAAAGAAGCGGACACCACAGGTTTTTGGATTGAATGCATCAAATCTGTTTTTAAACCAGTGTTCATTTGGGATTTTTTAGTTTTCTGTACACTAATCAGTTAAACAACAGAAACAGTACCGTCAGCTCATTGCCTGGTTTATAATTTGCATGATTGACCCAAACAGTAGGTCTCGTTCACTAATATTCATTTTCCTTCAGCTTGGTCCCTTATTTATCAGTAGTTGCCACAGCGTGATGTTTCACCAACTACTCTGGCATGTTTTACACAGCAGATACCCTTCCAGCTATAACCCAGTACTGGGAAACACCCATCCACTCTCGCATTCACACACACACTCATTCACTACGGCCAATTTAGTTTATTCAATTCACCAATAGTGCAAGTCTTTTGGACTATGGGGAAAACCGGAGCACCCAGAAGAAAGCCACAGCAACACGGACAGAACATCCAAACTACACACAGAAATGTCAACGGGACTCGAACCAGCAACCTTCTTGCTGTGAGGCAACAGTGCGAAACACTGAGCCACCGTCCTGCCCCATTCATTCATTAATAAATCGCATACATTTTTCACATTTGAACTTCCTAAAATTCACAACACATATGCACACAGCTTGTTCTTAAAGTTGTTCTGTCTTGAGGAGTCTTTTTAATGAGCGTCTGTGTGCGCAATGTTAAAAATTTGCATAATCAACATCCAAATGAGCTCCATGTAAGGGAAAAATATTAAGGCACTGAATCAAAAGAAAAAGAACTTCAACGATAACGAATGTGAGGTTTTACTGTCAGAGGTGGAGGCCAGAAAAAAATAAAATAAAATCGGGCAATGGCTAAACATGATTACTGGACATCTATGGTTTAATTTTTTTGTTGGCTTAAATTTTAGTACAAAAATTGTTTTTATGAATCCGGGATCACTGATGAAAACACACATTTCACACACAAAAAATTGTGCATTACATTATTATGCCTGAATATTGTTTACAACTTGTAAACAGGCCAATAAGAAAAATTGCTGGAACAGAGAACAAGTCCCATAGGGTAATTAAAAACACGGAAATAAACAGAAAAACTCCTGTCAACATTTTTATTTTAGTTATCTGCCAGAGAAACATCTTGTCATTTAAGCTATTTTTGTACTAGTTTTAGATTTGGTTATATGCAATCAGTGTTGTTCATTCTAAGTAAAATGTAAACAAAATTTCAATAGTGATTAAATATAATCAAATGTAAAAATAGTTCAAAAAAAAAAAAAAGTAAAGTAGAAACAAATAAATAATAATAATAATAATAATAATAATAATAATATATTATATAAAATAATATATATATTATATTTTTCAATAATAAAATAAATAAATAAATACAAAAATTAAATAAAAAATAAATCAATAAAAGAAAAATACATACAAAAAATAAATAAATAACTCAAATAAAAATAAATGAACAAATAGATATATAGTTAGCCCCCTGAATTTTTAGCCCCCTGTTAATTTTTTCCCCCCAGTTTGTTTAATGGAGAGCAGATTTTTTAGAAACACGTTTCTATATATATATATATATATATATATATATATACACACTCATTTCTAAAAACTGACTTATCTTTGCCATGATGACAGTAAACAATATTTTACTAGATATTTTTCAAGACACTTCTATACAGCTTAAAGTGACATTTAAAGGCGTAACTAGGTTAATTAGGGGTGAGTATTCAGGTTAGAGTAATTAGGCAAGTTATTATACAACAATGGTTTGCTTGTAGACTATCGAGAAAATATTTAGCTTGAAGGGGCTAATAATTTTGACCCTAAAATGTTTTTTTTTTTTTTACTGCTTTTAGTCTAGCTGAAATAAAACAAATAAGACTTTCTCTAGAAGAAAAATATTATCAGACATACTGTGAAAATTTCCTTGTTCTGTTAAACATAATTTAGGAAATATTTATGAAAAAAAGGGCTAATAATTCTGACTTTAACTGTATACACACACACCCACACATCCATCCATCCATCTATCTATCTATCCATCTATCCATCTATCTATCTGAACAGTAAAGACCTGACCTTCCACCATCAGGCTAAAAGTAGCTTATTTACATAAATTTAAGACCAAAATTTCGTTTAGATTTAATTTTCCCCAAAACAAATCCATTTGTTCCAGCCTCAAACTAACAAGTTTATTAAGTTAAAGGGACACAGTTTACCCAAAAATAAAACTGTACTCAGCATTTACACATCATCAACCAGTTTCAGACCTCCATGACTTGAAACATGTTAGAAATCACTGACTTCATAAAGGGTAAAACAAATACTAAGGACATCAATGATCAACATTCTTTAAAATATATTCTCTCCGTTTCAACAGAAGAAAGAAATTCATGAAGCTTTATAAAAAAAATAAAATAAATAAATAAAAAATCAAGTTTGAAGCAAGAAAGGTAGAGTAAACAGTGACAGAATTCTTATTTTTGGGTGAACTACATCTTTGTTTAATGAATTGGTTATTCTTGGTTTCATCTTTTCACAGTGGAAATGAAGAGATTTGGACCATGGCTGACAGCAGAGAGACGCAAGTGACCTAAAGCACACATTTATAATCAGTGGACCATATTCACCCTTTTCCCAAGAGAACCTAGTGAAACTTGTGACTGGTAATCCTGTGATCCAAGAACCTGGGCTGTGTGTGTATGTGAGTGTGTGTGAGTGTGTGTGAGTGTGTGTGTGTGTGTGTGAGTCCTAGAGTCCACTGTTCCTGTTGGATATTTCCTGTTCCTCCACCTGTCAGCAGCTGCTCTTTGATCAGATTCTATTCACATTAGTGCTGCATTCATTTAACCCATCACACGCCAAACATAAATGTATAAAAACACAACTTCTTCAACTGTACATACAGTAAATGATGCTGTATTAAAGTATTCAGATGTTTTTTTGAATGTTAATGATTGCGCTCTACAGTTTGGGCATGTTTAAAGACCGAATAACTTACTGTGCAAACACTGACTGCAATAAACCGCAGGTCTGACCCACCTCAGTCTCGACAAATCATAAATCAAAACTGATCTCCAGCAACCCAAGCCACCCTTACTTTACACACACACACACACACACACACACACACACACACACACACACGCACACACGCACACACGCACACACACGCACACACACGCACACACACGCACGCACACGCACGCACACGCACGCACACACACGCACGCACACACATCACAAAAATCATCTGAACCATCAAAAGGCCTAATGCGGAGGAATGTCCTACAACCACATTTATTCAGCTGGGGATGAACAGGGCCTGTTTACTGGCTGACTCTCTGTTAGAAATTTCATAGTCTTCAGCAAAGGATAAAAAAAGACGAAGCTCCTCCTTTGTTTACTATCTGTAAATACCAGCTTCAACCCTCAACATGCAGCAAAACTACATTTTTACATTAATTCAGCACGGGCTGTAATTTAAAAGACACTCACAGATGAGGAACGCAACAAGAGATTCACCTTAAGAAAGAAAAATATAAATAAATAAACCGAATGACTACAGTAATAGATTATATAAATTATACCATAGACTGTTTTTGAAAACAATTATATTTAGACTGTAAAACCCAACAGTCAACTTTATCAAATGAAATGTATGTAGTTAACTCAAAATTGACTGAAAGTTAATTCTACTCATTTGAACAGAGTTTTGAACTCAGTGTTGAAGGTAATGACTTAATTAAATACCTCCTTACTTCAATTTAAATGGAGCAAGTTCACAGTGCTCGTATAGATTAGCTTAACTCAAATGGTTTGTAGCAATCTGTTTCCTCAAACAGTTTGAGTTGTCTTAAATTAGGTTTTACAGTACTCGGTTGGTTTAAGTTCTCTTCATTTATTGGGTTTTACTGTGCTCAAATTGCTTTGTTTGCTCAAATGGATTAGGTTCACAGTACACAGGATTAGTTTTTGATCTTAAATGGTTTGTTGAAATCGGTTTCCTAAAATGGTTTGAGTTACCTTAATTTTTTGGGTTTTACAGTGTATTGATATTACTTTTATTAGAGAGTCCTAATAATTTAAATGGGGGTAAAAACAAAATGTCTAAAATAAAAAAATAAAAATAATAATAAGATCCAAAAGCACAAATAAAAATACAAATAAATAAACAATAAAAAAAATTAATAATAATAAAAAAAAAAATATGTATATATATATAGTGTGTTATTAAGATAAAAATGTATATTGTGTATAATAATTTCATAACATTTTCAATTTTTTATATATTATAAAATACATTAAAAGCACAAAAGAAAAAATAAAATACAGAAAAAAGAACTGAACAAACAAGGTTGTTGAACAACTAAACATTGTGTTGATAAAAATTAATAATTTTAATATATAACAATAATTTTTCCAGTAATATATACATTTTAAATCACTTGACTACAGTATTTTTCTTAGTATAGCTTTGACAATACGTCTACTTGGCAAGAAACATTTTAGGTGCAGATCACATTATCTTTTAGGTCATAAAATTTATAGTTTTAATATATTTCTTAATTATCAAGAAAAAAAGAGAAAACTATAAGGTAAAAGGAGAGTTGTAGTTCATTTATTAAATTTAACAATTTAACATTTACTGGTATTTACTTCCCACAATGACATCCATTTTTAAGAATACAGTAATGCTAACAAACAAAATATGCACTATAAAGCTTTTTAAAAACAATTATTGCTGGGACATTCTACCAGACGCATACATTTTCACTTCTAAAAAAAATGACAGGGCTTGACCTTTAAGCTTGTCTTCCAAAAAAAACAAAAAACAAGCATAAAATCATACAATTTAAAAGATAAAAAGCATCCTTGAGTACGGTCAGCTTCTTCTCTGTCATATGATGTCACTTTCGAGTCATAGCCTTAAACGTGTATTGCATGAATTTAATGTGAAATTTAATGCAAATGTGACAGGACTGACAGAAACATGGGGACAATTTAAAAAAAATTGTTTAATATATTTGTAGACTAGACTTTATTTATAATTTCATGTTTTTAATCAATGGATGTGAATGATAAATTTGCCATTTATGAAGGATTTTTTTCTAAATAAGAGTTTTTAGCATAACAAAACTATTAAAGCTGTAGCTTCAATTGGGCTGAGGACAAGGACAATGACAGCGTTTGTACATTTAAGTGTGGTATTATGAATTGAGGTAAAGTTGGTTTTATATATTTACAGATTTGTTTAGTGACAACTTGTAAATCTTGTAACGTTGGTGTAATATTCACAGATTTAGTCATGTTTGAACAACTAACTTTACCTCAATTGTGTGTGTGCTATTGTGACTTGAGGTAAAGTTGGTTTTATATTCGCAGATTCGTTCAGTGACAACTTGTAAATCTTGACAACATGTAAATCTTGTAATGTTGGTGTAATATTCGCACAATCATTCACATTTGAACAACCAACTTTACCTCATTAACCAACTTAACCTCAGTTGTTTGTGTGGTATTATGAATTGAGGTAAACGTTGGTGTTATATTCACACATTCAGTCATGTTTGAACAGCCAACTTTACCTCAATAACCACCTTTACCCCAAATTGTGTGTGTGGTATTATGAATTGAGGTAAAGTTGGTTTTATATTTAGATTCGTTCAGTGACAACTTGTAAATCTTGTAACGTTGGTGTTATATTCGCACAATAATTCATGTTTGAACAACTAACTTTACCTCAATAAGCAACTTCACCTCGATTGTGTGCTGTTATGAATTGAGGTAAAGTTGGTTTTATATTCACAGATTCGTTCAGTGACAACTTGTAAATCTTGTAACGTTGGTGTTACATTCGCACATTCATTCATGTCTGAACAACCAATTTTACCTCAATAACCAACTTCACCTCAACTGTGTGTGATGAATTGAGGTAAAGATGGTTTTATATTCACATTTGTTCAGTGACAACTTGTAAATGCTCCCTATTTGTTTACCATGGTATTTGAATATTGGGTCTGAAATCGCATGTAAGTATGACTACAAAACAACATTAGCACTATTTAATGGACTGAACAGTGTTGTACTTTGATACCATTGGCTGCTGACATGACTTCCATGTTAAGAATTGGTAAATAATACTTTTCTAAAATTACATTAAGCAAAGTCCAAATGTGTGAATATAAAGTCAATTTTACCTCAGTGTGTTTCAAGGAAAGCAGAGAGAGTTGTCAGCATCTGTCAGACTGATATATGGTGCGAGTTCGTGCTGAAATGCAGGCCCTGCACAGATTGAGGTAAAGTTGGTGTTATATTCACACATTCGGATTTTCTTCTTAATAATATAATTTAAGAAAAGTATTATTTACCAATTCTAAATAAAGAAATCATTTTTAGCAGCCAACGACTGTCAAAATACAACATTAGGCTATTTACAGTCAATGAAATAGTGCTAATGTTGCTTTGAACTCATGTTTACATTTGATTTAAGACCCAATATTCAAAGTACAATATAGTCACAAGTTGTCACTGTTCAAAAATGAACGAATGTGCGAATATAAAACCAACTTTAGCTCAATCTTGAGTTTGTGTTGAAGTGAGCGAGCAGGCCTGCTGCTGTGATCAGCTTCAGGCCTCTTCTTCACTTCAACACAAACAGCAGCAGAAGCACAGCGTGACACTGAGCCAGCCGATCACAATGTAACACAGCGCCACAATCCCAGCACAATGCAACAATGAAACACTTCACACTCCGACGGCTCAAATGCGCACACAAACCCGCCGTGTGCTATCAAAAACAAGCCAGACATGCGGGACATTTGGGCGTACGTTGAGCTTATTCTCGTGCGACACCAAAATAAAAGACACTCAGAGGCAGTAGCATTGGAGCTGTGCCTTCATGCTCGACGTTTTACTCAATATTCATCGAACAATATAACTGCAATGCCAGAAATGTTCAATACTTACACTGCGATGTAATTGTGTCCTCTTCTGCGGCTGCTGTGGTGTTTTGTATATATGTGTGTGTGTTAGCAAGCGGCAGTCCTGATCACGCCAGCAGTCTCTTCTGTGTGTGTGCGCGCGCTCTGGGCTAAACGTCAGCGGAATGTGTGTATGAGCGAATTTAACACTGACTGACTCAAACGCGAATATCTGCAAAAGACATGATGGGTGATTTGTAACCAACGTCCTCTCGAGTGGCTTGCCAATGATCTGGGATCGGCCGTGTGTCGGTTTGCTGTGCTTTGGTGTAAAATCTGCGAGCTGATCTCAGGTCAGATGGCGCGCGGTTTCCTCCCTCAGCGAGGCGCGTTACCCGGATGTGGATGTGTTCAGACTGTGTTATTATGGAGAGATACTGGCGAAAAATAAAGCGCATGACTCATGGTTTTGAATCACGACGTTTTGGAGTATCGCGTCATACACCTGCTGAACTATTGAACGACAGTGTCGCAGTCAAAGTCTGCGTGTGCGCGCAGTGTGTGTGTGTGTGTGTCGCGAACACTGAAACTGTGAGTCACCAACAGCAGCTTCAGCAAATCTCTGCAGTATGTAAAACATTCGAGGGAAACAAAATCTAATTGTGGACAAAAATGCTAGGCTAAATTTTACTGTGGTGATTTTTATTTCATTTTGGGTATAAAAATGTTAATATGTATGATGTACAATGTAAATATTTTCAAAATGTTAAGTAATTCAAATTGAGTCACCACCCTTCTGCAAGTAATAAGTCTTATTTTGTAAAAAATGCAGTATTTCTGGGACAAAACTGTCTTAACAGTTACCATACTCATTTTTATCATCACAAAATAGCCACAGCCATATCACGCAGCATCCCAAGACCGCTTGCTGACTGAAGCTAAGCAGGGCTGAGCCTGGTCAGAACCTGAATCAGGCATCCCAAGTCAGGAAAAGTAATTTCTAAGTGGAGACTTGGGATGTCTATGAATGGTAGACCACATGGGAAAACTAGGTTGCTGTTGGAAGTGTTGTTAGAGGGGCCAGGAGGGGGCGCTCAACCTGCAGTTTTATGAGTCCTAATGCCCCAGTATAGTGAAGGGGACACTATATTTTTAGTGAGTGCCATCTTTTAGATGAGATGTTAAACCTAGATCCTGACTCTCTGTTGTTGTTAAAAATCCCATGAGTAGAGGTGTAACTCCAGCGTCCCGGGCAAATTCCCTCCATCAACCCTTACCCATCATGACCTCCCAATCATCCCCATCCATTGAATTGGCTCTATCAGTGGCTGCTTCTCAATCAGCGTTCTTCTGCAATCTTGCGTCCTCGTGTTATCATGTAACGTATCATGTAAAGTTTAGATCCGAAACTCAAGAACGAAATACACATAAAAGTTTCCGGATGTGTTCTTGGCATCGAGGATGCACCGATGCAGAATTGAGCATCAAACTCACTCGAGAAGTCCCAGAAGTCATTGCAACGGGATAAATGAGTGTACCGTATTTGACAAAAATTTCAAGTAGGCTAATTCATATTCAGACCCACATGGCTGCAAATAAAAAAAAGTCTTATTTTGCAAAATGCAGTAGGCTACTTCTGAGTCAAAACTATGTTTTATATTTTTGTTCAACAGATATACTCATTTTTATCATCCTTAAATACAGGGAAATATTGCAAAATAAAGGTAAATTGTCGCATTTTAATCATATTATTAGTTTCAAATAATATAAATTACGTTTTATGTAGATTATTTCACAAAAATGTCCACATCTATCTTTTTTGTTATAAAAACAGATTTGAATTTATTACAAATTCTGATCACATGGCAAAATATTTACAATTTTGAAAATCATTTTATTATATTTTAATACACACACACACAAACATTTTAATGCTTTTAATAATAATAAAGGAGTTGGAAGCGCAGCATTTTATATAGATTTATTATTAAAGTTGGGAGATATGACTTATTTTTCTCAGGAGTTCCCCTAAATGAGGCGGTGGAGTAAACAATACCATGAGAATCTTAATAAAGGCACAAACACATTAAGGATGTTTATTTGCTGCATTTCGTAATAAAATCTGTGCTATTTGTATTGTGCAATGTATATTTGTAAGGTGTTGTGCATGTTATATATATTTAAAAGGGAAAAAAACAGTAAACCGTTGTATGAATGCTGTAATGTTTAAATAATTTTTCATTAAAAATGTGTGAAGGTCACGTGACCATCAGGAAGAACACAGCATCTCATTTCTCACAGGACGCGTTTTTGTTCTTGCACTCTCCCGAGTTCGTTCTTCCGAGGTGACCTGGCAAGACCGGTCTCCACAAGAACGCAAGTTCGTTCTCTGTGTTCTTGGAATTGAAAACACAGCCATTGTCTCTCCACTCCACCAATAGCTGGTATGTAGTAAGCGCACTGGCGCCATCTGTGGCTCCATCACAACATCCAAGTGGATGCTGCACACTGGTGGTGGTGTGGAGAGACCCCTCTCATGATTGCGAAGTGCACCAGGCTGGCTATAGAAGTGCGTCTGATGTTGTTAAACTCGACATAACAGACGTTTTCATAACATAAGTTTAACTTAAACTTTAATTAATAAATTCTGAAAATGTAGTAAATTATAAAGAAAATAGTTTTCTCAAAGACACCACCAGTTCCCCCATGCATCCTTTATCATACAAAATTCAAATGATCTATTTTATGGTAAATTAAGTAAAAGTTTTTTCATTTTAAAATCTTAATTTTATAGATTAACATTAAAGTTTAAATTAAAGTTTCAAAATAAAGTTATACTACAAAAGTTATCATCCTAATACAATTGAAAACATCTAATGGTGTGGTATATTATTAAGAAAATATGTGAAGTCATTTATGGTGCACAATATCATTTTTTTACATAAAGTTCAGTGTAGAGATTTCCTTGACTTTACTGTGGTGATTTTTTCATTTTGGGTATATAAATGTAAATATGTACAATGTAAATATTTGAGTATTTTCAAAATTTCAGGTGGGCTAATAAATGCAGCATTTCTGGGTCAAAAAAAGTATGTTTGATATTTTTGTACATGTCCACATCTATCTTTTATTATTATAAAAACAGATTTGAATTAATTAAAAATTCTGATCACACGGCAAAATATTTAGGATTTTTTTTTTTTACATTTTAATACACAAATATTTTCATGCTTTTAATATAATTTAGATTATTACACATTATGTCTGATGTTGTTCAATTGTCTTGAATGAAACTCAACATAACAGACGGTATAATAAAACAATTTTAATTTAGCTTAAATTTTAATAAATTCAGAAAATTTTGTAAATTATAAATAAAATAGTTTTAACAAAAAAGAAAAAAAAACGTTAGTTTCCTTATTCATCTTTTATCATAAAACATTCAAATTATGAATCATAGTAAATTATGTAAAGAGAAAGTTCGAAAGAGCCATCCCTCACTGACAAAGGTCCAGAATTTGTCCCAAAGATAAGCTGATTCATTCCATAATAAATTGTGGTAGAAGGCTTTAACATCAAGTATAATCCTCTGTCGCTTCAGTGTGACTGAGGAAAATTTAAATGAATTATATTTAAATGACAATATACTAGTTTTAGTTTAAAACTTTAACAGATACCTATTTTGTAATGATATATGACCTAATAAAATGTTGTATTTAAAAAAAATAAGTATTGCTCTCATATTTCTTTATTCTAAACCTTTAGAAAATGTTTTTAGTACATCAGAAACTCGGTTATGATAACTATCCAACCAGCTAGTCTAACAAAAAAGGTGCTTAAAATGTCACTAAAATGCAATTTATTAAAAATTCCTGATTAAATAGAAAATGAGGCAAATAACAGCAAAAAGGTCCACTTTTTAAGAAAAAAAACACCTATTTCACCAGGCTGGCTATAGACCTGTTAATAAATAAAGTTTCACTACTACAAAAGTTGCTCTAATCATCTTTTATCATAATAAAACAAATAAAAATAAAGATAATCTAACCTAAAGGTCATCATAGACGTTACCTTGACAAATAATCCAAAGGAATTGATCGAATGTTTCAGTGAAGTTTATTTAAGCCTAAGCACTTTAAATTCATTCATCTCATACAACCTCTTAGATACATATTTACACATATACACAGGGAAAATATTACGATGGCAACACGGAGAGATGAAACTGACATGCAGCAATGTGCCACACAAAATGAAGACAGAACCCAAACAGTGACTTTCATATTGCTGAAAACATTGAAACGGAAGAGTACAAGTTATGGGGACGTGAATATTTATGCCCAGAAGTACTGTGTGTCAACAGTCATGGCTTTTAATTCGCTAACTTAGTTAGTTAGTAACGCAAAAGATTCTGACCTTACGGACGTTGACTGCTGGTTACAATGATCACTTTCCAGGCTTTAAACCTGTTGTGACATACAGGAAAATAAATTACATAAGACGTCAACACAAACGGTATGTTATTTGCTGATGTAAAATCGTTGGTGGATGCTGCAGAACGGTAAAGTGACAAATACAACGACTTGACATTTGATCAATAGTGGTCGTAATATACAATATGTATATATTTATATACTGTTTTAATGAAAAAACATGAGATAAAAGTTAATTTCTGTACAAATCTTCTTTTACAGGAAATAATTTAAACTATACAGCTGTTTTTCGATCAATAGACAAACAGGACTTTGTCATAACCTCAGGGAATCGTGTGTGTATATATATAAAACAACATCTCATTGTCTTGCTGCTACAGCAAAGTCAGACGCTCCTGATCAATTCTCAACGCAAGATCAATGAAACCAGTGGAAGCTCATGTGATCGTACATTTAAAGTCCTCGTAATGTACAGTTAAAACCGCAGGCTACTCTGATCTTAACGCCGACTCCACCAAAAACCCTTTGAATCTTTGAGGAAATGCATGCAGACGCCAAACAAACAGCATCACAATGATACTTTCAAAGGAAAGGAGAGATCGAATGGGAACAGCAAACACTGAATCACAGTTTCCTTCTTCTCTCTCTTATGAAGGAGAGAAGCTTGTGAACGAGAGGCGCTCGGTATAAAATATCCTGAATGGCGCGTATAGACGGCCAATCTTTCTCTGGCGAAGAGATTAAATACAGTACGGAGACTAGAGCTTGAGTAGAAAGTGCAGTGTGTAGAGCTGCCAGGAGCCAGGCGCAGGGGCTTTAACATCAGGCTTTAATGTCCGAGAAGCTTGTGTAGGTTTCACTGCAGCTGGACGATGTACTGAGGTTTCCAGACCCACTGCCTTCTGTTGGAAAACACACACACATATACTTATGTGTAAATAAGTGTAGAAATGGTCACACTTAACATTTCAATGGTAAAAAACTATAAAAATGCTACAATACAAATCCGTAACCTGGTTAACCGTATGTTTCCTTAATATATACAGTGAATAACCATAAATTGACTTTCCCAGAATTCACTAAACTTTTTATTTTATTTGGTTGACATTATTATGGATCTTTTTAGTTGTTTCCCCATCAGTTATGTACATTAGAGATTTATGTTACATCTAATGTTGGTAAACAATGTTTATTTCATGACTTTCATTTTATGCGTGTCACCATACTGGTGTTTAGTAGCTGTGTGGATGACACTGAGCACCTTCTATATGCAGATACTCTTTTCTGCTTGTGGGAGAAGTTGATTGAGATGAGCATTGGCTCACTATGTAATTTCCTCATCACCACCTGCAAGTAGGTGTGCTAACATGTCTAACTGTTTAACAAAAGATGTGTAAATGTTGATCATTCAAAATACAGACATTTTACCTCTATAAATTACTATAATTCTGTAATTTATCGTAAAAATGAAAGATTACTCTTACGGTTTGTACCAGCTGCCGGTTTTTTACCGTAAATTTTACGGAATTATTTTTTACAGTGTAGTTAAAGCATTTCCCAGTGTCCTGGAAGGGCATGCGCTGCGTAAAACAAATGCTTGATAAGTTGGTGGTTCATTCCACTGTGGCAACCCTACATTAATAAAAGAACTACCCCTTAAAGCAAATGAATAAATAAGGTAAAGTATTTACTAACATGAATTAAGTATGAACAGTACTTGTACAGCATTTATTAATAATCACAGTTTAACATTTACTACTTCATTATTATTAACATCCAAATCCATGCTTTTTACCATTCGTTAAAGCATCGTGATAAACATGAACTAACAACGAATAACTAACTAACGTTAACATGAACAAACAAATGTAATGAATGTATTGTTTATTGTTTGTTCATGTTATTACATACTTTAATACAACCTTATTTTAAAGCGTTACCGTGAAAAAAAAAAATACAATATCAATATAGGCTGATAATGCTTCGTTTTGATGTTATTGTCGTTAGCTATGTTTCCATTCAAAGATGCAAATTTAGATTTATGCGCAAAAACTAGGTATGATCAAAAACTGATCACATGATCGAAAATCGGGCCTGATCATGCAGTTTCAGACTCGATCGGAATCAGATACCTCCAGATCAAGACTTGTATAGTCTCATTATTTTAGAACACATCTATAGTTTTGCAGTAGCACAGAGTTAGACCTCTTTCATTTTTTACTATATTTTTCTGAGTTTTCACCTTTATTTAGATAGGAAAGTGGAGAGTAATTGACAGGAAAGCATGGGGAGCAGAGAGAGGAAGGATCAGCATAGGACCGCAAAGCGGAATCGAACTTGGGTCACCGTGAGCACCAGAGTGCATGTGTCAAGGCACTAACCACTACACCACTGGCGCCGAAAACAACATTGCCATAACAAACTGTGAGATATGTAAAATTGAGATTGCCTGCTGGGTATTTTAAGTTGAGGTGCTATTTGTTTTTATTTAGGATTCTTTCTTATATTTACTCTTGGACTACAGTCTAAAAGTAAAGAATTGATATTATTTATTACTTGATTGTTCAAGCTAGCTCACAGAAGTGCTCTGTTTGCTAACAGAGATGTTGAATGTTAAAATAAGGTGAAGTAAATCAAAAATAAGGAACATCCTGGATCTGTTTCTTAGCTCTTCTTTATTCTTTTTAAATGTATTATAGAGATATCAGATTGGGTTTTGGTATTAGCAGATACTCTAAATCAAATGACTTGAACTTGATGGCAAAAAAACCTGATCGGGACAACCCTAGCAAAAACTGAAATACTGCACAAAACATTTGCGAATAAAGCACTGTTTCCATTTAATGAGTCGAAAATCGTAACAAAATCTGAAACTGGTGGCAAATATAAAAAAAGAAAAATGGAAAAGCCAATGTAGACCTTTTTTTAATTTAATAAATTACATGAGGCTTAGAAAGCGAAAACTCAAACTCAAAACGAACTTAATGAACTCTTAAAAGCAAAACTGTTTTGGGTTTTTAGTGGCATGGGATGATATTTGAACCGTAATTAACTGCTATGATTTGGGTTAAAGCATTTTAGAATGACCTAAACATAATTTCACATATTTTATACTGTAGACAGTCTACGGGTTTGTCTATTAATGTCGTCCCATCGCAGCCATTTTTGTTATCACATAATCTGTTAAAACAACAATCCAAAAAAAAAAAAAATAATAATAATAATAATACTTGATGCTGGAATTTATTCTGTAAATCCGGCAGCTAGTTCTCTGAAACTCTCACATGGTCACTCACTGAAGCTACGCAGGGCTGAGTACCTGGATGAGAGACCACATGGGAAAAGTTATGTTGCTGCCGGAATTGGTGTTAGTGAGGCCAGCAGGGGATGCTCAACCTGCAGTGTGTGTGGGTCCTAACTCCTCAGTATAGTAAAGGAGACTACTGCTCAGTGAGCACAGTTTTTCGGATGAGACATTAAACCGAGGTCCTGACTCTCTGTGGTCGTTATAAATCCCAGGATGTCCTTCGAAAAAGAGTAGGGGTTTCACCTCTGCATTCCGGCCAAATTTGCCCACTGGCCTCTGTCCATCATGACCTACTAACCATCCCCATATCATAATTGATAAAGTCTCCTCTCCACAAATAAACTGGTGTGCGGTCTGGTTTAATATGGCTGCCGTTGCATCCAGGTGGATGCTGTCCACTAGAGGTGGATGAGGAGATTCTCCCCAAAAAATGTGTAAAGCGCTTTGAGTGTCTAGAAAAAGTGCTATATAAATGTAAAGAATTATTATTAAATGCGTTTCCATTGTAGTTTATTCACATTTATTCTTATTGGATAAAAAGTAAATCTTACTCTTTAATTACTCATTTAAAAAATTTTAAGATTAATATTTATCAGTTTATGTGTCGGTTATCAGTATATTCAGATATAAAGTTATCTCAGTTATATCGGAAAAAAGCATAGCAGTCCATTCCCTTAAAAAACTGTGTTGTGTTACCTGAGCTGGAGAGAGACTGAGAAGATTTGGACTCTCCGATGAGCGTGAGCAGGTTTGCAGCAGGAACCCAGCCCTCTTTGCTGGTCCGCAGGTTACGAACAAACCTGACGAACACAAAAACATTCTGAAAAAACTGAACGGTGGATAATTCAGTCATTTAACCCTTGTGCAATCTGTAAGGTAAGGTCAGGAACAACAGGGGTGAGGATCCAAGTACAGTTTATTTAAGAGAATCATCAGGCAGCCAAAGGTCAAAACAGGTGCAAACAGATGCATACAGGCAATCCAACAACATAGTCAGGAAAACAACATAAACAATTAAAAAAGCAAGGGATCAAAACCATGGTAGGCAGGACAGGGAAATGATCACATGAAACAAGACTCAGCAATGTTTGCGTGAATGTGAGGTGTTCATGAGCTACAGCTGTGTGTTTGTTATCAGTGGTGATCTGGAACTGGTGTGTGTGAGGTGCTTGATGGGAAATGTAGCTCGGTAAAGTGGTATATGTGTAGTCTGCAATCGTTAGAACGCTGGTGATCATAACACAATTCCTATAAATACCCTATTATACAAATTTCAGATTCATATTAAATATACAAAAGTGTGATTTGTTGCTGGTTGGCTATGTGAATGCGGTCACAGACCTGTCATGGTGTTTAATTAGTCATGAATGTACGTATCTTACCAGCGTCCATCGTCTCCCTCTCGGACCAGTTGCACAGTGTCTCCGCTCTTAACAGTCAGCTCCTGTGGTCCACTTTTGTCATGGTCAGCAACCACTACGTACTTGCCTGGAGACTAAAGCACAGAATATGTCAGTGGCCAGACTACAGCATGGATGCCACATCAAATTATCTTATCAGACTGCAACAACTCACCAATTTCTTCCCTCCCTCATCCTCAGGGTCAGAGTTCATGGGGTCCTCGGCGCTCGAGTATCCGTCGTTTTCTTCAGACGCATCCATAGACAGCGACGCCTTGGTGAAGCCTTGAGAAAAACAGGACAGGTGAAACCAAAGCGACATTTGGTTTATGGTAAAGAGGATAAAAGAAAGGGAAGTGGTGCTCCACAAAGATGGAAGAAGAGACTGGCTCTGTGTCAAAAACTAGTTCAATGTTTTGTGTTGTACTTCTTACGGTTTCATTAGACAGCATCATAGCTGTCCTCAAATTGATATTTGAAAAGCTTTACTTGGACAATAATGCACAACACTGATAATTGAGATGTCAACACCGTTAGCATACTGCTAAGCTAATAACAATAAAGATTTCCTCATGAAAATAAACAATGGTTTTGTTGTTGTACAAATCCTGTATTCATGTTTTGCTGAAACTTTAGTTTAAGTTCCAGTTCTCAATATGAACTAGTGGGCTATGACCTCTTTATTATTAAGATATAAAGACTGGCTGTTTATTAGTACTTATAAAGTACATGTTATGTTATGTAGATGTTATCTTATTCTACATCCATAATGCTACCTAAAGATAACAACTACCTTAAAAACATTTAATAAGCAACAAATTAGGTGTTTATTGAGCTAAAAGACGTAGAAATGAGAGAAATGTACCCTAAAATAAAGTGTGGCCCAAACTTTACTTTTTAGTAGACTGATTACCATTTGAGTAGCAAAACCATGGTTATTTTGTGTTGTATTAGCATGGTATAACTACAATAACCATGTTTTTTTTTATTTAAGTAAAACTATCATGAATGTTTGTAAGAGATTTACTTTTTTGGAACAGTTTATGTTTACAATCAATGTACACTCACCGGACACTTTATTAGGTACACCTGTCTAACTGCTCTTTAAGGCAAATTTCTAATCAGCCAATCACATGGCAGCAACTCAATACATTTAGGCTTGTGGACATGCTCAAGATGATCTGCTGCAGTTCAAACCGAGCATCAGAATGGGGAATAGAGGTGATTTAAGTGACTTTGAAAGTGGCATGGTTGATGGGCTGATCTGAGCATTTACTGAGCATTACTGGGATTTTCACACACAACCAAATCTAAGGTTTACAGAGAATGCTCTGGAAAAATGAAAATATACAGCCAGCGGCAGTTCTGTGGGTGCAAATGCCTTGATGCCAGAGGAGAATGGCCAGACAGTTTTTCAGCTGATAGAAAGGCAACAGTAACTCAAATAACCACTCGTTACAACTGAGGTATGCAGAGGAGCATCTCTGAATGCACAACACGTCCAACCTTGAGGCGAATGGGCAACAGCAGCAGAAGACCACACCAGGTGCCGCTCCTGTCAGCTAAGAACAGGAAACTGAGGCTACAATTCGCACAGGCTCACCAAAATTGGACAATAGAAGATTGGGAAAAGCGTTGCCTGGTCTGATGAGTTGCCTGGTCTGATGAATGTTTCCATTCAGCTATTTTGGCACATTTTAGGATACCGCATACATTGTTTTAATCAAAATGCATAAATTCTAGAATTAGTTTTGACTATAATCAGTTGATGTGTATTTACCAATTATTTACCATTATATTGTTATTGCAGGGATATTGTGCATTATGATACCCATGTAGGAAGCGCACTTGGTTTTGAAACGGAGCCAGAGTCTCTTTCTCTCATATATCACTTGACTATATGAACAGCTCCAGGCGCTGAGGGAACAGGAAGAGCTGTTTGTGTTTGACGTTCAGACAGTCATGACTCGGATGATTGCGATGACAGGCATATGACACATCCGCAAATCATACAAAACATGTTTATGGAGAGATGCATAAAGGTTTTTAGATCTGAATCAGTAGATGATTATCTAGGCCAGAAGAGTGTTTTGTGGTTTCAGAATGGTAAAAGGAAATCCAAGAACTAGCACCGCAAACCAGCAGACAGGAACCCAAAGCAGACACTCATGCAGTGGTAAACTGGGAAGTGCAAGTGGCTTTCCTTGCACAAACTCAAATCTTTTTTTGGTTTGGTTGGGATTATCATATATTGAAGATAATAATACAGTTTTTGAAGGCTAGGTTCACTAAAAAAAAAAATGTGGCATCACTTTCTGTCATGTCATTACAAACCATTATGGCTTTTTTGTTTTGTGGAATACAAAAGGAAAACAATCTGTATGAGTATAGTTACAACAAATAGGAGCTGGAGATTTTATAGTAAAGAATAGAGACGAGAGAACAATTCAAAAGTTATTATTGGCTAGTTCTTATTATTGCCATTACAGTTATGGATCATTGATAGTTCCATGAAGACAGTTTAATATTCACAGAAACCTTCCACTGCACAATAAGTTATTTAGATTCTTCATACTTGATTCTTTTAAGAACTTATACAGTATCTGAAAGGTTCTTTTAGGAACCAAAAACAGATTCTTTTAAGAACTTTTAACTGACAGGTTTTTTTTAGAAACAACAACAAAAAATAAATATAAATATATAAATGCCATCACTGCAGATGCTCTATTTGGGAACCTTAATGTCTAAGTGGCCACCATTGCCTTTAAAAATTCAAACAAGATTTTCATTTTGGATCATTGATGGTTCCATGAAGAAACTTTAACCCCCATAGTACAATAACACCTTTTCACTGCACAAATTATTTTTGTTTTTATATATTTTTATTTTATTTTTATTTTTATTGAAGGTTCTTTAGATATTTATTTCAGGCTTAGAAGAAAAAAAAGGTTATTTTACGAAGCAAAAACTGTTTTTCTATTGACCTTATTATTCTTCATGTACATGTGGGTTAAGCCATTGGAATCTTTTTTTTTTTTGCTTTAGACTTCTGGTTCCTCTTAAAAACAGCCTGTCTGCTCCTTGATGTTGCAAACTTATATTTTTTTAATATCATTATTCTCATTTTGTTTGCAGAGCTAGCATTCAATTTCAGAATGTTAATTGCCATAACAATTTTTTTCTAAAAGTGACAAATGAATTATGAACAATTTCTTCTTTTGCGTTCCCCAGAAGCAAGAAAGTCATCCAGGTTTTTGAATGACATGACTGTGAATAAATAATGAGGATTCAATATTCAATGAGCTGATCGTTTTTCTTTCTCCTCTAACAATAACACTTTATGAACTGGACTATTTGCACATTCATTCTCCCACAGTAAAGAGCATGTAATTATCCAGCGGTTATGCCATCTAGCTCAGTGATTTATCCTGCAAACCACCAATTACAGTGCAATGTTATCATAGCCTGTGGTTAGTGTTTGCCAGTCTGATTGGAGGTCCTCTTTGAGAGAGAGCAATAAAGATAATGTTCATTCCCACACCAGGCATCTAGTTACCTCTGCGTTTAGTCTGCAACAGACTAGAAGTGCTCAGCCATCTCACTCGGGTGAGAGTGATGTGAGGACCTGCGTCTGAGGGAGAGGCAGCTGATAAGAGTTCAAAAACTACAACCATTTACCAATCACCTCCAGAACATACAATACTAATGACAGCTTTTAAAGTTCGCACCAACATTTACTCATGTTTAATCACCCTCATTCGGTTACAAACAACTTTGTTGTTGTTGAACATAAAAAGAAGATATTTTGAAGAATGTTCTTAACCGGTAACCATTGACATGGATAGCTGAAAAAAACTATTATATGAAAGTCAATGGCTTCCGGTTTCCAACATTCTTCAAAATATCTTCTTTTGTGTTTAACAGAAACTCAAACATGTTTGGAAGTACTTAAAGTTGAGTGGATGATGACTGAATTTTCTGTTAAAAAGTTAAAAGAAAATTTTCTCAACCTCATGTTATTCCAAACTTGTGAAAAATGTTGGGAACTAGACCTCTATGTTGACCTCCACAATATATACACTCTCCGGCCACTTTATTAGGTACACCTGTCTAACTGCTAACACAAATTTCTAATCAGCCAATCACATGGCAGCAACTCAATGCATTTAGGTATGAGACATGGTCAAGACGATCTGCTGCAGTTCAAACCGAGCACCAGAATGGAGAAGAGAGGTGATTTAAGTGACTTGAATGTGGTTGTTAGGGCCAGACGGGCGGGTCTGAGTATTTCAGACACTGCTGATCTACTGGGATTGTCACGCACAACCATTTCTAGGGTTTACAGAGAATGATCCAAAAAGAGAAAATTTCCAGTGAGTGGCAGTTCTTTGGGCACAAATGCCTTGTTGATGAGAGGTCAGAGGAGAATGGCCAGACTGATAAACTGATTAAAGGCAAAAGTGACTCAAACAACCACTCGTTACAACCGAGGTATGCAGAAGAAACACACAACATTTCCAACCTTGAGGCGGAGGGGCTCCAGCAGCAGAAGACCACACCGGGTGACACACCTGTCAGCTAAGAACAGGAAACTGAGGCTACAATTGGGACAGGCTCACCAAAATTTGGCAATAGAAGATTGGAAAAATGTTGCCTGGTCTGATGAGTCTCAATTTCAGCTGTAGTGCAGTTTGATAGAGGGCTTGGACCCGGAAGTTGCTTCACGTGACGTCAGCTTTAACAAGCAGACGGAAGTCAATGGTTCCGGTAACCCCTGACTTTCATGTGATGAAAAACTATATATTGTGAAAGTCAATATAGAAGTTCAGTTCCCAACATTTTTAAAAATATCTTCTTTAGAGTTCAAAACAACTAATAAAAGTTTGGTGAAGTTTGCACAGTTATTCACTGTTCTATTTTATATATACAGTAGGGTCACTGCAAATGTTTGAACTTTTTTTAAACAATTTTATTACAAGTATGCAGTGTGAAGACGCTCAATTTGTTTAACATTTATTACGTGCAGCTCTTCATGAAGCTGCATTAAAAAGCCATAGAATTTAACATTAGTTTGTTTCCCAGTTTGATTGCGATTGATTTCAATTGCACAGACAATAGAAGTCAATGTGAACTGAAACCATGTATCTTTAGCTGAAATGGTTTGGGTCAACATGAAGGTGCTGTAACCCAACATTAGATCAAATATAGACACTGGGTTAATTTTTTCAGTTAAATTTAAATGACACTTTAAAAAAACAATATTTGTCCATATTTTATCCTCCAATGTTGGGTTACAACAACTAAGCGGTTTTTTAGAGTGTACAATTAATATTTATAGAAATATTTGATTTAGTTTTAGAGTTGATTGCTTAAGGCTGGTGTATGAACGTTGTTGAACCATGAAATATGAATGTGAAATGAGACTTGATCAAATGAATGCTGTGGAGCACAGAATACTGGTCATGGCTGATGTTGGAAGTGGGGATGCTGGGAGTTTTTGAGGGGGACAGTGAGTGTACCTCTGAAGCCAAACGGTGTAGGATCACTCTGTCTTTTAGTTTTGTGGTCGGGACTAGGGGGGGATGATCCTGGCAGCCAAAGTAAGGAGTGAGAGAGGAGAAAGAAAAGGGTAAGAGGACAAACAAAAGGAAAGAAGAGAAAGTCTAAAGAGAAATCTGGATCTTCTGCAGGGTGAAAGCTTCTAAAGTAACATATCTGCTAAAAGTCCTGCACTGTGCCTTAACCGTTTGCCATGCTTTTTTTTAATTCATTTTTTTTTTATTCATTTTTTTTATTTTGTGTGTGTGTTTATTATTATTCTTGCCATAATGAACCCAGGCAAATGTAGTTTGTCCAAAATCCCACCAATATTATAGCATAATATAATATAATATAATATAATATAATATAATATAATATAATATAATATAATATAATATAATATAATATAATATAATATAATATAATATAATATAATATAATATTTTCACATAAATTTAATAAAATAATAATTTACATAATAAAAGTACATAATTTAATAATATATCTATATATTATATTAACCAATTAAGTCCAATAAAAATAAAATAAAAATAAAATAACCAAACATTCATAAATAACATATTAAATACTTTTCATAAATATGTAATGTAATGTAATGTTATTAATTATAAATAATCACATTGGAAAAAAATCAATTAAATAAAAAATAAATGAATACAAATAAAAAAATATTCAACACAACAAAAAACACAGCTAATAATTTTATTAAATAAATTAATTAAATAAAAATAATTGTATACAAATATAAATTAATACAATAAAACAAATCTTCCACTTCCAAATATGTATTTGGAAAATTTGCTTTTTGATGTAGACAAATTCACCTTCCTGTAAAACTACCAGAACCAGATATACATTTAATTACTAATTAAAATATAATATAATATAATATAATATAATATAATATAATATAATATAATGGAAATATAATATAATATAATATATCAATATTTTAAATTACATAATTTATTTGATTTACATAAATTTAATAAAATAATAATTTACATAACAAAATTAAATATTTTAAATAAAAAAATCTATATATTAAATTACATAAACCGATTAAATTAAATCAAGAAATAATAAAATAAGCAAATATTCATAAATAATAGATTAAACATATTTCATAAATATATTAATTATGAACAATTACATTAAATAAATCAATTAAATAAAATATTGACGTTTACAAATATAAATTAATCAACACAACAAAACGAATCTTCCACTTCCAAATATGTATTCAATTAAATGAGTTTTTTTGATGTAGACAAATTCACCTTCCTAATATAATATAATATAATATAATATAATATAATATAATATAATATAATATAATATAATATAATATAATATAATATAATATAAATACATATTAAATTACAAAATATATTTACATAAATTTAATAAAATAATAATTTACATCATAAAATTAAATAATTTTATAAAATATCCAAATATTAAATGACATAAACCAAATAAATCCCATTAAATTAAATGAAGAAATAATAAAATAAGCAAACTTTCCTAAATAATAGATTAAATATATTTCATAAATATGTTGGAAATAATCACATTGAAAAAATATATATATAAAAATAAAATTAATACAAATATAAATTAATTAATACAACAAAACAAATATTCCACTTCCAAATATGTATTAAATTAAATTTGTTTTTTGTTTTAGACAAATTCACCTTCATGTAAAATTACCACAACCACATATACATTTAATTAATAGTTAGAATAGTTACTAGCAACAACATTTACAATTAAAATAAAAAATATAACTTAACAAAAAATAAAACAATTAATTAAATTAAATAAATACACAACTTTTTTTGAGTTTTGTGTTTAATCTCACAGCATTTTCTCATTGGAAATTCTCATTCCTGGTTAAGGCACAGAATACAGCACTAGCTAAGCTTGAGCTATAATGCTGAACTGCTGCTAATCGAGTTATTCTCTTCTACACTAGACTAGTGTACACTAGTAAATCTGCAGTATACCTGGATGACAAAGCGTGACCATGGGCAGTGTTAGACTTTTACCACCAGAGGCCGCTAGCAGCTCTGCAGTCAAATTTCAGTATTACCAGGTTAAATACTAATTCTACTACATCAACTAAAAACATTTATTTCTCTGCCTAATGGTTAATTATGCAGTTTTAAATAAATGATTGAATGCTGTGCAAAGTTATAATTCTCCCGCTGTACCTTTTTGACTCTTGAGGTTACTGAAGCCCTGCAGTGTAAAGCGCTTTTTAGCCACTGCAGCTCTCTCAGTGTTGGGACTGACGACAGTCTCGTCTATTTTCCACAGACACACACACAGAGAGAGAAAGAAAGAATGAAAGAAAGAAAGAAAGAAAGAAAGAAAGAAAGAAAGAAAGAAAGAAAGAAAGAAAGAAAGAGAAAGGGAACATTACAGGTTTAGTCAGAAACAAACTAGGAGAAAAGAAACACCAGGGGTCACAAAGATCAAACATCATAGTCAAAGCAGC
Source organism: Danio rerio (assembly GCF_052040795.2). NCBI lineage: Eukaryota > Metazoa > Chordata > Actinopteri > Cypriniformes > Danionidae > Danio > Danio rerio. Next base: position 48,985,694 of record NC_141021.1, on the reverse strand, counting down.
AAGAGGGAAAAAATCTAGCAGGACGGACTGAGGGACACAGGTCTGGGGCTGTTTTTGCTGACTGGTTTGTAAAATACATCCTGTGCATTATTAAAGTCACTTTAAGGCTAGTCATTTCACTCAGCGGCCATCTTTGAAATGCCTCTTGGTCATTGTGTTTGAATGGGGAAACATTAAATTCTCCAAAATAGCTTACGATTCATTCTCATATTAGGAATTACCAATACAATTAAACAACAACTGTCTCTTTAGTTTTATTTCTAAACGTTCGAATCACACAAAATCTGCAGAAACTAACATCTGGTCCGAGCCCCTCCCCTGGAGAATCTTCAGTCTATATTAATCGTTGATTGGCTCCTGTACTAGAAGGCGGGGCTTCATTCGTCATATTGACCGTTACACTTTTACCCATTCAAAACTATAAGAGTGACACGTCTTGTGTATTCTATAGTGTTATTATCCCGTGTGAGTGTATGATGAGCGAGATGACTGACCTTTGAGCTTGTCGTTGTTTTTGAGTAAGGCGGCTGAGCTGGGATCTGTGGTCGTGGGTTCTGTTTTCTTCTCGTCTCCTTTCTTCAGGCTCTTTGGGTTTGTTTTGAAGGGGCTCAGGGTCAGGCCGGTGCTGCTGGGAGTTAATGGGGAGATCTGATCGGAGCTCTTCTGCTGGCTCGCCTCTGAAATACAAACAGAAAAACAACCTTCAATTAGTCTTTTAAATACACAGTTTAAACACTTGAGCTGATAAATATTCTTTGTGTGTAAAAAATGTCAATTTTTTGTCGAACAGACAGCTGAAATAATAATTTGTTTAAAATGGCATTTAGAAATGTCTTTACTATCACTTTTGGTTAATTTATAGGGATAGTTCACCCCAAAAAATAAAAAAATCTGTCATAATTTACTCTCACTCCATTTGTCCCACATCTGTTTGAGTTTCTTTCTTCTGCTGAACACAAAAGAAGATATTTTGAAGAATGCTGAAAACCTGCAACCATTGACTTCCATAGTATTTGTTTGGCCTATGGATCTCTATGGTTACAAGTTTCCAGCATTCTTCAAAATATCTTCTTTTGTGTTCAGCAGAAGAAATAAACTCTTTCTTCAAAAAAGGTTTTGAAACCAATTAAGGGTGAGTAAATAGCAAGTAATTTGTCATTTTTTTTGGTTAAACTCTCTTTAATCAAACTAAATTAAAATCTCTTTAATTAAGCACATTTTAGTTAATTTAGTTTATTAACGAGATAAATGCAATATACAATCTTAAAAATGCAATATTTAAAAACAAAGTGATTTTCTTGACTTTTTTCTATCAAAAGTTTAGTATTTTTTTGATGAAACCTATAATTTATATCATAGAAGCGGGGTGCTTCAAATTCTAGAGAGCATTTGATTAAATAGAAAATCTGATGACAAACTGAAGTGCAGAGGGATGTCATCAAAATCACTGATCTAATTTAGACTAACTTATAAATAGGGATGGGTATCGTTTGGGGTTATTTCGATACCGGTGCTAAATCGATACTTTTAAAGTAGAACTGGTGCCAAAACAGTGCCTGATCCGATATTTTTGATCAACAAAATTATGGTGGATGACTCTAGAAAAATCTTTTATTTGAGAAAAAATATATTTTCATCATTTTATTTAACAATATAATTAAAGTTTAAAGTATACATCAATTCATACTTTATGTATTTCAACTTAATTTCATCGATTTTTTTGATTATTTGTTTGTTAGCATGAATTTAGGATTTGTATTATGCCATTAACATTAAATTAGTTTACTACTAACCTGTGGAAAGGCTGTCATCAAAATCAGGCAACACCTTTCTTTCTAGGGTTGGGGCTTGTGACTACGTTTACATGGACACTACAGTAATCTCATTATTTTCCTTAATCTGAATAAGGCATTAATATGAGTAAAGTCTTTACATGAGTTGCTTTTTAAATGTTCCTTTCATGATCCTGTTTTACATGTTATAGCACATAGATCAATTAACCTCATTGCATCACCATGCTTTCCACATTTTCCTCCGCAGTTTCATGTCATTTCTGAGATTTTATTCTTAATCTTTTGACTTTAACTGCAGTTCCGCAGTTTCACTTTCATTCAGGAACATATTGTTCATGCTCCGTGACAAACTGAGGTATTAGATGAGAATATGAAGTAAGGACTGTTGGAAGAGTGTTGTTTTAATGGAATTTGATACCGCACACCGAATGGAAAGAAAGAAAAAACTCTGTATTCCCTAAATCGTTCCCTGAAGCAACAAGAACAAACACATGACATCGCAGACGGTGTCCGTATCCCTCAAAGTTGTTTAGAAGTAAATGTTTAGAGATGGTGTGACACAACGCGTACCTATGTGTGGCCATGATGTACCCCTTGATGCTTCTTACATCCTTGTCGCAGCACCAGCGACACCACAATTAGGCACCGAAATTCGTTTGCTGATACCCAACCCTACTTATAAATCCCAGTATTGCGGACATATTTATAATAAAAGACATACATACTTTTAAATATTTTCACAGGGACTTTAATGATGAAAAATGCATGTATCTCACCCCTGCAGGCCTTTAGCTGCCTTGTCAGAACCTTCCGGATCTCATTCACCCATGCTGTTTTGATCTCTGGTGTTGATGCCTGAAAATCAATGATAGTCACTGTTACATTAGTGTGTTACAATAGATTATATACATCCAGTGCTGTTTAAATAGGAAATTTAGAAAGAGAATCTCCACGTTTATAAGCGTTTACCTGCACAATATACACTTCCTCTCGAGAATTACACCAGATCTCAAACTTTTTGTTGTCTCCTTTGGCGTTCTCTGTAATACCCACAGCACTCATCTATCAGAGGAAAACATGCAAACAAAATTAGTGATCTAATATTTGCTGCCTTTCATTTGCACGCACATGGATTAACATTTAATAGCCCATCAATGATGAATGTAATAGCATCACAACTCATATGGTTACGATTTATTTTACAGTTTGCGAAAATCTTTAATCACTCAGTTACATTGTCTGCAAAGAATTTTCCTATCAGAAAGTTAAAATAAAAATAAATGCACGACATTAATACTTAATAAGGACGGATTTTATTTATTCACATCATTTATTTTCATTTTGTTTTTTTTCTTCTCACTTCTCAAGGTTTTAATTGTATTTTATTATAGCTAAGCTGTGACCGCAGTGTCTTAGCTGGAGACTAGTTTGTTTGGGTCTGTACAGTAATACTGTATTCTATTCTGTGTTTTGCTTAGGAATCAATAAAACTGCTAATCACTAGTACTTACACTGAGCGAGTGTTTGAAGCTGTATGACGGGGCTTTCTCATAACCCTCCCCGTTCTCCTCTCGTTTCTTACAGAAGAGCAGAGCTTTCTCGTGCAGGAACAGGTGTCTCTGCATGGGCTTGAATCGCGCCAGGTCTTTTACCTTGGCGTGACCCTTCTTATGCTCCGTCCACACGCTGAAGGAGCCCTGCATCATCAGACGGCCCAGATCACTGAGGTTACCCTGAAAAACACAGATCCCAGATGAAACATTCTAACATGACTGTAAAGACATTATATGATAACAGAGTCATGGCAATATATGTTCATCTAAAATAGTTTCAAATAAGTTAATGGTTTCAACTTAATTTAAGTTAAACGACTTGTGTTTTAAGTCAGTTTAGTGTTATGGATGTTAAAATAACTAGTACAGTTAATTTGATTAAGCTTTAAAACGTAAAGAAACACTCTACTTTTAAAAAAGGATCATTTTACAAGTCCCCTAGAGTAAAATAGTTGAATTAAATTTTTTTTAATCCATTCAGTCAATCTCCAGGCCTGGCAGGATCAAGTTTACCTTAGCATAGCATAGATCATTAAACTGGATTAGACCAATAGCATCTCACTCGCCCGTTTCAAACTAAGTTGATCTCTCTCTTTTGTGTGTTGTAGTGCTGTATTTATACCATAGTAATCTGCTAGTGTTTGCTTTGCTCTGGCTTTTTTGGGATTATTTATTGTGATATCCAATTGCAACAGAGAAATACAGGGAGATATCTCTGTAGACTGATGGCATTTCAGGCCGTTCAGCCTTATAACCACCTGTTTTGTCATCATTTTAAACATTATGCTAGAGAATCATTCAAATACTAGCTCTAAAGTGACTGTAAAGTTGAAGTAAATGATAAGGTGTATGAAGATGAAATTGAGTGTATGAATGGCGTAAGAAAGTAGTTCCTATTACAAAGGGTTTTTGAGACTCTCTGGGTTTGATTTTCTTTTTATGTACACGATAATGCCGTCAAACTGTAGTATAAAAGCAATATCACACTCATAGCAGTGCAATATGGCTGTATATTGCCATTAATGGGACAATACACGCCTTCCACCAGTGCCGATATACAGCCATATTGCACTGCTACTCGTGTGATATTGCTCATATATATATATATATATATATATATATATATATATATATATATATATATATATATATATATATATATATATATATATATATATATATATATATATATATAAATTGAAAGCACTTCTAAATTTTACACTAAATCAAACGCTTACTTCGTATCCAGTGATGGCGATGAGGTGCATAGAGTCGTTCACAGCTTTTAGGATGCCAAGAATGGATGAGAGCGCCTCCTGTAGGTCCTCCTCACCCTCACAGCCTTTACTGTACTTCAGCAGCTCCTGACACATTGACAGTGAGAGGTGTAAATATACTGCAATATATCTGTACCTACATCAGTGAGAGGCGACCGTGTAGTTTACCTTTAGTAAAAGCTGGTATTTGGTTATTCTCTGCACAGGTTTCAGCAGGTATGAGTCCAGACCAAGCTTATGTTCCAGTTTCTTTTGACACTCCTGAAAGCACAACAAAAAGCACGTTTTAATAATAATAATGCATTTTCTGATCTTATTTTATATACTACAAGCTCTCAATGAATAGAAATGTATTATCATTAATGAATAAGTAATTGGAATGTATTATATTATATTTAAAAATGTTTTAATTTAAATTATTATTGTCACATAAAATATTCAGTGATATTACCGTTATGTAACTGTACGTATATAAAAGTATAATAAAATAATTGCAACTTAATTGCTTTATTTTATTAATTTCAAGTTAATTTAATTGTTATTAAAAGAGTTTTCAGAATGAAGTCAGCTTTTACTCCAGCAACTGTTACTTTAATTAACAGATCCCACTGTTTGTGTCTTTATTTAACTTTTTAAATATCTTTAAATATTTTTTTATCAGTTTGTAATCATTTTATCTCTTGTCGTTTTAATTTCTTATAATTATTATGATTCTTTTAATCTTCTTGTTCATGTAAATCTCTTTTAATTACAGTTGTGTATAAAAGTGTTATCCTGTATTAACAAACTTTCTTTGCCTTTCTTTCATTTAACTTAAGTAATTTTAGAATAAAAGTAGTTTTTTCAAAATTTTCTGAAATACCATTCCTAAAGTATATGTAAGATTTTTTTTATTGACTTTTTTTGTTTTTTTAGGACAACAGTATCTCCAGCAGAAAACATATCCAAAGATGTCGTTTTAAAGTGTAATGAAATGTGTTTTCGAATCAAATGAAGACAGCAGAAGTCAATGATTCATTTGAATAATTTAGCCTGACATGTTTACTGCCCCATTATTTTAAATGTTTCTCAAAATAAAATATATTGTGTTCAAAGGGAAAAAAGTTTTAGTTTTTTACGCAAACATTTAAAAAGAATTTATTTTAGAGCTGTAATCACAATACTGTGAAACTGATATTTTTATCTAAGGTTATCATACCGTCAGAATCTTATACCGACCCATGCCTATCTCGGACTTATGATTTTGTTGTTTACCTTTATGAATCTCTTATCCAGACAGCACCGACACATTACTGACCTCTGAAGCACTTTTTGTTTGATTTTGTAAATTGATTTGTTTTTAAAAATATTTCCAAAATGAAATGAACCTTAACTCCTGCAATGGATTCTTTAATTAACAGATTGCACAATTTGTGTCTTTCTTTAATTTTTTTATTTAACACATTTTTAATCTGTTTTTAATCATTTTAACTCTTTGATGTTTTTATTAGCAATGCTTACTGCATGATTACTTTATGATTATTTTAATCTTCTTAATTATGTAAAGCACTTTGAATTAAATGTTTGTATGAAAGTGCTATATTAACTAACTTTATTAATAAATACTATTATAATTGCTTAATTGGTCATTTAAATCAAATTAATTGCAACTGTTATTCTAATAGCATTTTATTAGCAATTTAAGAAACAATGAGCTCAAATTAAACAGAAAACTACTTATAAAAGAAAAATAATGTAAAGTAAAATGCTTTATTTTACTACTTTTTAGTTATTATTGTTATTTTCTGAGAATACTGGAAGCTTATGACAGAATCAAACAAGCAAGCTTTTACATCTACTCTACAAATGTTACATCATCCCTTCAATATCCATGTTTTACAGATTTTTTTAAATGTGATTTCCTCCGTTTTCAGAAAAACTATTTAGCAAATTCATTTCCTTACAATATGACTCCTTTAGTTTACAAAAATAAATATGCACAAATATGTAACGCATATAAAAAGTAAGAAGACCTGGAAGAAAGCGCAGTCAGAGCACTGTCTCCATAAAGACTCTGAGCGAGGTTTGTTCTGACAGTACTTCTCATAAATCTGCAGATCTGTCATCTGAGGAAAAGAGGAGCAAACACATCTAAATAATCAACCAAATCACCTAGAAAACCAAAAACAACTTGCACCGTGACCTCAATACTCACTCTTTCCAAGAAACACTGTCCCACAAGCTCAGGATAATCTGTGTAGGCCTCCAGTTCACGAAGAAAAGTCCTAAAATATATTAAGAGTTAATATAAGAGATGTGCTTCAGGTTTATAACGCTACATAACAGAAACACAGAGATTGTTCACTCACTTCTTGTGGAACTGGTAGATCTCAGACATGTTTCCGAAGAGGATGTCCTTCTTGTGAAGCAGTGTGTTGGGGATGAGGTGAGACATGGCAGGATTGTCCATTTCTGCTGCATAACCCTAAATACGAAATCATTTGAGAAGTCAAATGAAACAAACAGATCTTTAAAGGAACTATTTCTGAAAAATAGGCTCACTTTACAACTAGAGTTAAACAGTTTTACTATTTTTGAATGCATTTGGCGGTTCCAGTGGGAGCAATTTTAGCTTAGCATAGATCATTCAACTGGATTAGACCATTAGCATCTCGCTCATAAAATGACCAAAGAGTTTAGATAAAGCATGAGACTTTTGAGCTACATCATGTACTAAGACAGATGGAAAATGAAAAAGCTGCTTTTTTTCAAGGTAGATCTGTCTAGAAACTCATTTTGTCTAGAATCTCATTTTGGCGTAATAATCAAGAAACTCTGCTGTCGTACCATGGCTGCAGCAGTCGCAGTGATATTACGGAATGCCTGAATTTGGCAATTTTTTTTCAATATAGCCAATGCGACCCCCTGCTAGCACAGATTCTGAACCATATATATTTGAACCACAATACATGGAAGTTTCAAAATTTATTTCCAAAAAAATAGTAGAGTTCTCCTTTAACACAGGCCTTGTTTACATCTGGTAAGAAGATACCTTTTTGTTGATTTGATCACACTAAATGAGGTGTAAATGAGGTCTAAAACATTTTGAGCTGTTTGTAAACATATCTTAAGGTGCTATACTTACACTTACACAAATACTTACACAATTACACATATATATATATATATATATATATATATATATATATATATATATATATATATATATATATATATATATACAAGGTGCTGTATTTGCAAGTCAACGGAAATAATAAGAAAGCAGGTAAACAATTTATATACAGCGGAAGTCAAAATTATTCGCCCTTCTGTTAATTTTTTTTTTTTATATTTCCCAAATGATATTCAACAGAGCAAAGAATCTTTCACAGTATTTCCTATAATATTGTTTTCTTCTGGGGAAAGCTTTATTTGTTTTATTTCGGCTAGAATAAAAGCAGTTTTTAATTTTTTAAAATCTATTTTAAGGTCAATATTATCAGCCCCTTTAAGCTATTTATTTTTTGGTTCTTTACAGAACAAAGCACTGTTATACAATGATTATTTCCCTAATGCCGAGTTCAGACTGCATGATTTTAGCCCAGAATTTTATTTGCCGACAGGTTTTTGAGAAATCGCAGACAAATGCCTGAAATCACAAGTAACAATCACACAGTGTGAACAATCAAAAACAAGATCTGAGAGAATCGCCGATCAGTCGCCGACACCGGTCAGATATTTGGCATGCTAAATATCTGGAGCTGTTGGCGATTCAAATCACGCCATGTGAAATGAGTTCTGATTGAAAATAACATTGGCGATCCCCTACAGCCAATGAGAAAGCAGCATCCACGAGTATGGGTATCTGCAGACCACCTATAGGTTGGGAGAGAAGTTAGAAAGGCTTCATTTGGGTCTATTTGGACCCAAGAAATTAAGTAAGGAAATTTCACAGCAGCACCTGTGTCTGTTTGACGTGTCATCAGAGCAATACCACAACCGGGTCGAAAAAGAAAAAAGTTTGGGAGAAATTGTTAATTTTCTTTAAACCCAGGTGAGCGTACATTTTCTTTCCCACTAAAGATTACTTTATCATTATGTAGGTAATAACAAAAGGTAAACTACGTGACCGTGCTTTGTTTCCATGTAATTTCTCGTGTGTGTTTGGTTGTGAGACGTAGTTTGTGGACCAAGACAAAGTTATCTGCGATTCTCCTATTGTATAGTCATGCAGTGTCAAACCCCCTGTCGTCGATCCATCTTGTAGTGTAAACACAGCAGCATTGAAACAATGGCCCAGATAGTCATGCAGTGTGAAAACATCTGTGACACGACTACTTTAAAAGTTGTGCAGTCTGAACTTGGCATAACTTGTCTAATTAACCTAGTTAAGCCTTTAAATGTCACTTTAAGCTGAATTCTAGTATCTTGAAAAATATCTAGTAAAATATTATTTACTGTCATCATGGCAAAGATAAAATAAATCAGTTATTAGAAATGAGGTATTAACACTATTATTTTTAAAAATGTGTTAAAAAAAATCTCTTTTGAACAGAAACTGGGAATGTACAAGGGGTGGGTCGGGGTTAATAAATAAATACAAAAGGTATCCTCATAAAAGCATGTTAAATTGATTACACGGCTCATTAGTTTAAAAAGGGAATATTTTTGACAGCACAGTGTACAAATAGTGAAAGTTTTTTTTTATTTGCAGTATTCGATTAAAATCAAAGCCCATAAACCCTCCCTGAGACATTAGGTGTGAACAGAAATGTGTATCTCCCTTTTCTACTCAATCTTAATGTAAACAGAAGTGACCTCTGACCTCCAACACGCACAGCAGCTCCTCCACATACGCTCTCTCCGTCTCCAGCAGCTCGTTCATCACGTGCCTTCAGGACATCAAACCGACCATCAGTACATTTTGTTTTTGCAAAGAATATTTATAATTGGATTTGATGTGCTTTGTCCTTGACTGACCGTCTGAGCACAGCGAAGTTCTCCTCTTCATCGGAGACGGACGGGTGTCTGCTGCTGCCCTCGTTCTGTAAATGCAGCTCTCCCTGCAAACAGAAATGAATGTGCATCAGTTTATCTCTCCTAAAGTAAAAATGACAATACTTCAAATTTTATTAAATATTGGTAGAAATTTTGACTAATGCACTGTTATAATCTAAAGTTGTATCTGTTATTATTACTTAATGAGCCAGTGCTAACATGAACTAACAATGTATTGCTCATTGTTTTTTTTTTGTTAGTTTTTTATTGCTTTCCTCTTAATATAACACAGTACCAAGCAAAAATACAAAATGCATACAAATTCTTCTCAGTTTATACAAATATACCGCTAAGAAAATGAGTAAAAATAAGTAGGAAAACAGTCGCAAATGCATAAAGATAATACTACAGATCACAAAAAGGTAGACACGTTCATAGTTTAAGTGAAGAAATGAAATTCTCCCATCTCATATATCCACTATCGCCATTCATTTTGGTTGACATTTTTTTATATGACAGATTCTCAATCCTGAACTCCATCCCAATTTAAGTGTAGGGCATATTGCTCATTGTTCAGTTGATGTCACAATGAAAAATTCAAGGGTTTTCAAGCAATAAAGCAATAAAAGCTTAGAACATTAGCTTTTTGTACATTAGAATGTGTTACTGAGCACAAAATATAAATAACATTTATATACAGTTGATGTCAGAATTATTAGCCCCTCCGAATTATTATAAGACAACCCCCCCCGTTAATTTTTCCCGGTTAATTTTTTAATTTTTTTAATAGTTTTAATAAATCATTTCTAATAACTGATTTATTTTTATTTTTGCCATGATGACAGTAAATAATATTTTACTAGGTATTTTTCAAGACATTTTTTTAAAGATTTTTTTTATACAGCTCAAAGTGGTATTTAAAGGCTTAACTTAGTTAACTAGGCAGGTCAGGATATTTAGGCAAGTCATTTTATAATTATGGTTTGTTCTGTAGAATATCGAAACAATATAGCTTAAAGGAGCTGATAATATTGAACTTAAAATGGTTTTTAAAAAATTAAAAACGACTTTTATTTTAGCTAAAATAAAACAAATAAGACTTTCTCTAGAAGAAAAAATATTACCAGACATACTGTGAAAATTTCTTTGCTCTGCTAAACATAATTTGGGAAATATTTAAAAAAGAAGAAAAAAAAATCAAAGGGGGCTAATAATTCTAACTTCAACTGTATATATATAAACCTTGAACAGTAATCATTCATAATAAAATATTCTAATTAATTATAACAGTGCAGCACTAAAACAAAAATCTGTAATAATATAACTTTATAATATCGTAGAATTATATAAATCTGTGTCTGTTATGTTAAATGATTATGTTTTACTCTTATTTTGACAATTTATTTTTAACATTTTTAATTGAAACATTAAACAAGAGCTGTAAATTATAGTAGACACTTTAAGACGCATATACAGTACTATACTATGCACTTCCTCTTAAGCTTTAGGGCTATTTTAGGTAATTCCGAAAGAATTTAAACATCCGAATTAAAAAGCTTTCCATACAATAAAAATAGACATTCTGTTCTAGGCTTTCACGCAGTTTTACATATGACGTTATTGATACAGACAGACCTCTAAAAACGACAGTTATTTCCTGATGATGTCACTTTGTACCCCGTACCGAATACGCAGAGTTGAGAAGGACTGAATAATGCAGACACAAATATGGGAGATCTCAACTTTGAAACATAACTGCTAAAATATCTTACTTGTAACAAATTGTTTCTTATATTTTGGCTTTTATGTTAGTTTTTTACTCTTTATTTGACCCTTCAACTGACATAAAACAGGAAAATTTTATTTCTGACACCTCATCAACTGTAGCATGTGTTCCTTATTGAATTAAAATAGATACCCACTTTTTTGCAGTTTCCATTGATGACGTCGCCCTCTATAGACTTCTCTCTATGAGCTGGAATAAAACACATATAGCTTAAAACCACAAATAATCAACACAAAATCCACAGCTGCTACTTAAAAGGATAGTTCATCCAAAAAATACAATTCTGTTATCATTTAGGCCTAATCCCAATTCTACCACTTAGCCCTTCCCCTTTGTTTTGAGCGTTCACGTGAAGCACCAGGAGTGTCCCGATTCTCTTTAGTTTGAAGGCGTTGGGCTGAGGGGAAGGGCTAGATACCCCTTGAAACTGAGATTTTTCAGGACCACACTCGAAAACAAACGGGTAAGAAAATTTCCCAGAATACACCAGCTACACCGGCAGCATGGCTGCATACGGGAATCAGGAGATGCACAAATTAGTATTTTTGTCATTTTTATGAATTTTTACAACAAACAAACACGTGCTTTAATACAATCATAACTGAGTTCATGTTTTACCGTTAAAAACAAACAAAAAACGCTAAAATAAAAAACACTTAATTTCGCTATATAATCCCTAATAATAACCCATGTATAGCAGACACACGACATACTTTCACATCTGACACTCAATGGCACTCGAATACCCAGTCTGAAAAGTCTAGTGACTGAGAATGAGCTATACAAAAATAGAATTGGGATTGAGCCTTACTTGTGCTCCACTTGCTCCTAACCTGTTTAAGATATATTGAAGAATTATGTAAAACAGCAGTCATTGACTTTTTTTAATCATACTATAGAAATCAATGCACTCAAAAAAAGTGTTCTTGCTGTTTGTTCGAACTAACTATCCAAAATCAACTGAATCAACACAATTGCTGAGTTTTTTTTGGGGACAACTTAGTTGTGTTGTGTTCAATCTACTTAAATTTGTTTAAAGAATGAGTTAACTTTATTGATTTGTGATGGGACAACAAGAAGGACTTGTGTGGAACCCAGCATTTGTTACAGTGTGGATTCTGGTTTTGAACTATCCCTTTAAATACGACACACATTGAAACCCCTGCAGATCTCAATTATGAACACCAGATGGCAGGAGTGTGAAGTAAGTCTGCCATGTTTAATGTGCATGAGCGATCAGAAATAAGAATAGGCAGTGTGCAGGAGTGTGTGGAGTGGGTTAGTGGACGACATTGAGAGGACAAACATTAGCGCACTGCAGAGGACAGAAACCACCGCTCCACTGAATATACTGCTGTTTTAATGTGTTTACCTCAGCTAAAAAGGCTCAGCTCATGTAATATTCATTGAAGTTTATTAAGAGTTAATTCAGAAATAAATAAAGGGAGTAGCATAATTTAGCTATATGAAGAAGCTGTAATGTAAGAAACTTCATTTATTGACCATGCGTGAATAGCTTTTAATAAAAGTTAAAGAAATGATCCACTTTGGAATAGGCTCATTTTACAACTTGTAATGTGTTGTTACCACTTCTGAATCCATTTAGCCAATCTCCAGCTTTGCTGGGAGCACTTTTAGCTTAGCTTAGCATAAATCATTGAAACAGATTACACCATTAGCTTCTTGCTCAGAAATGACCAAAAAGTATCAGTAATTTTATGATTTACAGCTTGACTATTCTGTAGTTACATAATGTACTAAGACTAATGGCACTATTCCTGCTGCAGACATGGAACAGCAGCAAAGTTCATTGATTATTACACCAGAATGAGAGTATAGTTTATAGACATATCGACTTAGAAAATGGCAACTTTCATTTTATGTCAGTCTAAATACACAATGTAACTACAAAGGAATCAAGCTTTAAATAAGAAAATTAAAACTCGTTTTATTTTTGAGCGAGATGCTAATGGTCTAATCCGATTCAATTATTTATGCTAAGCTAAGCTAAAAGTGCTCCCACCAGACCCGGAGATTGACTGAATGAATTCAAAAACAGAATAACTCATGTTCAACTCCAGGGGAGTTGTAAAATTACCTTTTTCCAAAAAATTGGGAGTGCTCCTTTAAAAAACGAGACCTTCCTCTGTTAATAACAAGGGTTTCTGAACTCTACATACAGTATAGCCCCATTTAATCCTATCAGATATCTACAGCTGGCCAATAACACAGATTACAAATAACTTGGGTGAAATAAATTTCACCCAAAGCGTTTGTGTCATGCCATAGAATCAAACATAAGCTACAAAATCAGGTTTTAGTGCTAACCTGGAGATGAGACGGGTGTTTTGATGATGGCTTCAGGACGTGGAGCGACAGGCTGCACGGGTCGAGTTTGTTTAGCTGCTAGCTTCTTCAGACTGACCCTTCTCTTCTCAAACATTTCCTGCATGGACAACTGCTTCTGAAACACTTTGTCAACCTGATCCTGTTTGAGCAGAGAGAAATCATTCATTTAATGCTTGCAAACTATTATATAGCACTGTATCAATATAGTAAACACCTATAGGCCTATACTGTATGGATCGTCATGTCGATTCAGATCATTCTAATGGATTAATTCTTTTACCCTGAAGTCTTGTGTGAGCACGGAATCATAGTCCCTCCAAATTCCATTCAAATCTGTTAGCTTGTGCTGATTGGCTGTATCCAAGTAACGTTCAATCTCTTGCAGCGCTGACTCCGCCCCATCCTGTGACTGACACTTATCCACAGGCTGAGACGCCAGCAGGTAGATTCCATCATCACACCATTTAGTGGCCTGAGAGTGACAGAAAAAGAAGAAATATATATATTATTCAAGAGTTTTTTGTGCTTTTAATGCATGCTTTGGGTTACTTGCAACCCACAATGTCTATTCAATACCCTAACGTTAGACATCAGACTTCTTAATATTCTTCAGTCTACTCATTATAAACAATATACTAAGAATTAAACTGAATGGATAAAGATTGTATGTTTTCTAGTTAATTTATTTGTACAAAGTGTATGTAATAGTGTAAGTATATTGGGTCACACTTTATTTTAAGATGTCCTTGTGTAACTATTTAATCAAACACTGAGTAATATGCATTGACTATATGTACTTACTATATGGTTAGGGTTAGAATTTGGGTTAGTTGCATGTAATTGTAACTACTACAGTAAATACATGTAACAAGGATACTTTAAAACTCTTTTAAAGTGTTGCCGTATGTTTTTCTTCTGCAACAATTTTTAAATATCTGATTATTCAAGTGCATTTCATCTCAAGTTGAGTTTCAAAGTAAATAATTGAGCAAATTCTCCATGTATTAGAAGTGAGATTATTAGTAATCTTTGTAAAAGTTGACACCATTTAGTCTAGAATATAAAACTCTCTCAGGATTTCCTCTTGTTGATCGGCTTTTTAACTTCTTGTCGGCCTACCTTCTCCAGACACTGGTGAAGCTCCACGGATTTGAACAAATAGGCTTTCTTGGCCCTCAGGATGGTGCTGATCTCCTCACACACAGAGCGCAGCTCAGAGCATTTGGGCAGGATGGAGTCCACAGCATAATGAGACGCTTCAATCAGCTGATCTGCATCACTCGCAAGAGACAGAGCCTGGTCCATCACCTCCTACACGCACACATACACAGAGAGAGAAGTATTGTTAGGATTATGCACTACAATTAACAGTTCGGGGTCAAGTGGAGGCAATAAGTGATTCGCTGAATCATCGATTTAAATTATTTGTTCAAAGCGGCTGATTCATTAGGAAAATAAGCAAGCGAACATCTTTATGGATGAACCTCAGAAATATTTTCTGGAATCAAATATAGAATTAAGATTCAAGATTGAAACACAAGAGTGTTTCACTAAATATTCAGCTTCAGTTGAAGCTACTCAGTGTATTTAAATATTTTTATTTTTGCATCTGACTTGATATTCAATCTGGTGAACTGCTGGATGAAATTCTCAAATTTGTGATGATGCTTGCACTGATATTCGAGAAACCAGAACCCGTTTCTAGGGCCCGCTGACATTTTTTGCAATTTCTGCGCAGAATTTTGTAAACAATCTGTGGATTTATGCAGAATGATTTGGGGAGTATTGAGTTTTGGAGTAACAAAAAAAAAAAAAAAAAAAAAAAAAATATATATATATATATATATATATATCACTACCGTACTAACCGATAATAAGCAGCTAATCAGTAGTTTATTAAGCTAAAAGCCTAAGTAGTTTGTTAATAGAGTGAATTGTACAATACAATAAAGTGTGATGTTTGTTTTTTATGATCCTCACCAATGCTTCATTTACTTAATCAAAATACAGTAATAGTGGGAAGTACTATTACAATTTAGAATTGTTTAAACATATTTTAAGTATATTCAGTGTAATGAATGCCAATTATTGCTGATCTTTCAGCAGCCATTACTCTGCTCTTGTGGTGTGTGCGATAATTGTCCATGATAATATTATGTATTTACACACACACACACACACACACACGCACGCACGCGCACACACACACACACACACACACACACACACACACACACACACACACACACACACACACACACACACACACACACACACACACACACACACACACACACACTGCATTCCCTAATTCAATACAATGTTAAATAAAAAATAATACATTTTAACTAATGTTTACAATGTAAAACCAATTAGATCCACTAAGGTGTAAACAAAGCAGGTCTCTCATATAATATATCTACTAAAAGACCGAAAATATTACTTTACAAACTGTTTTAAAAATAAATCATATGAACATTTTCATATTAGTCAATAAAAAAAACATGTTAAAGGTTTAAACGATGTAAGTTTAAAGAGCTCTCACAATCCCTCAGTGTAAGTAGAACGACTCCAGTGCATTGACGGGTGATTTATCACACAGACTCTTCTCTGCAGGATCAGGATGTGTGACTGGTTTCTGAAACCACTGCGTTCAGCAATTTCATTAAGGATGCTGAGCTTGACATGCTTTATAAGACCATATGCCTGAATCTACACACGCTAGAATATTATAAAGACAAATGAGCGCTCGCTGGGTGTGAATTGGATCTCTTACAGAGGGAGGAATTCATGTGGGTTTTATTTGGCAGTGCTATGCCTTATGTCATTAGTTTTGTATTTAAATAAAGATGCAGGTTGATACTCACGCATGCTCTCTCTTCGTGATTGGTCAGTTCTTTGAGGATGTGTTCAGCATGGGCCGGGCTTATTCCTACTTCTGAGAATCCTGATAGTCGGTCGTAAACCAGGTCTAGGTGAGCTCTAACCTACAATACACACATACACGTCACATTATATCAGTGCAAAAATAAAATTGGGCTGATTCTGGATTTATTTTGGCTCATATTGAATGAAATTAAACACATTTTGATTCAACGTATTAAAATAAATCAGCGTGTTCGTCTCACCTCCCGGAAGTTCTGCTCAAAGTGCCGCAGTTGCAGACATTGCTCCAGCTTGGTCTGATGTTTATCCCAGAAATCATCAAATGCCGTTTCAGTCTCATCTAGCTGACCGAGCAACCTGTGGAATCAGAGACACGCTTGTGAAAAATCCTTATCTCTGAAGCTCTGCCATCATTTATAGCAGAATCTGCTGAGGAACACAAAAAGAGATGTTTTGAAGAATGTGCATGCTGCTCAGAAAAACGAAGAAAGGTGAATGGTGCTCTTCCTATGGAGATTACAAATTAATATGGGTCACTTTTAAAGTCTTTTGATTTTTTAAGTACCATGTTTTACAGTACCACCTTGGTAAAGTTTTCAAATGAGTCATACTGATAATATAATGTGGATGTGTAAATGCTACAGATCATTGATTGGCCGGAGAGAAGTTTGTTTATGATGATGTTGTCCCAGTAGTGGTGGTGCAGCAATCGCGATATGCCTATAATCCCACCCAGTTTGGTAAGCACAGTATAACACAGGGCTGGATTAACATAAGGGCTAGGTGGGGCTGAAGCCATAAGGCCCATGCAAGGGAGGGCCCCTTGATTGGCTGAGAAATTAAACAACAGTGACGCCGCTAAACTACGGCTCGGAGTGGCTGTAGCTCAATCTATATTTCGAGTAGTCCTTTGTTAGTCTTCAGTAAGGCTGACCAGATATCCATTTTTTTTCTAGGAAAGTCCCTTTTTCTCCCAGAACAATCGCTTATTTTAGCTCTACCATGATCAAAGTTCAATCAAAGGCAGGCTAATTAAACATGTCATACAACAAAAATTTTAATTTAAACAATATCCGTTATTGCCTTGCAGTAAGAGAAGCCGGGATACGCGAGATCTGCTGTATAATGGACTCATAACTGAAGCGCTGTCTCGGCTGCGCAATCCTTCCCTCAAATAATATATCCAAAACAGTGTGCGAACAAATCAAATAGACCATACACACAGATATCAGAACGTCCATGGTTGCGGAGTATCTATGTCAAGAAAATGGTTTAAGTCCAATTCAACAAATTAGAAAGCAAGCTTTTTAATGAATATTTACTTAGACCCTTTTATAAAAATGACAATAATGATCCAGAGCAATAAAGTATTGGCACCATAGACTGTAAAAGATATGGACGTAATATCCTTGACGTCACCCATAGGTTTCTGAAGAACTGAAAAGAAGCTACAAGTAGGCATGGCCAACTGTCGCCATTTTGTTCGCGTGTAATCGCACTGACCGGGGGATACCAAACAAGGGCAAAGAGGCAGAGCTACAAACGCCTGCTAGCATTTTGCTTAGACTGGGTTTTCTATGGGAGAAACGCTTAATACTTCATTACTCTCATTGGCTCGTTTGTGTTCTGACCACATGTGCTTGGTTGTATACTATATCAATAAATTGTTTAGTCGTTTAAAAACACTTATAATACATTGAGCCACTAAACATTGCTCTAATAAAACCTAATATAAAAGAAAAGGAAGAGTTATAATAAAATTCACCCCCTCACAGTTGTCATGAAGGGTAATAATAGTTATATGAACCAAAATCGTTCTTTGCTGCAGGCTGTAAAGACCTTCTTTTCGGTTGTAAAGTTAGCCATTTTAACAGTGGGTTCAATAGAAATTTAAGCTATATGGAGCCAGGACTATCGGAATTTGGATGCATTGCAGTTTTAGTTACTTCCGTATTTGCTTCATGTAGGAGAGCGGGAGGTTGCTGCTTGATTAGCGCTAGCTTTGATGAGACATTTTCTGGGCAAATAAAGATGCTAACCTTCTGTAATGGATTGACTCACAAGACCAAAGATTTTGGGAAATTAGAATCAAGGATTTGAAAGATATTTTAGGGTTTTCTGCTAAGCTGAAGTTAAAAGTACACTTTTTAAACATAACCCCATTTAGAGTATTGATTGTAAAAGCACTCATTCAGGAAGTATTGCAAGTGTTTTTTTTTTTTTTTTTTGCTGATTTTGGCAGCCTGTTTAAAATTTGAAGTTCATGTGATGTGATTAATTTTGCTTTACTTACTTTTCCTTGTATGCCTACTTTATTAAAATAGAAAACATTTAAAATAATCAAATGCAGTGTAAATTAAATAGTGGAAAATGGGATAATAATATTATTAAGCAAATTATTAATACTAATACAAAATAAAAATCTACTTTTTTAAGGTGATAAAATTAATGGGTCCTTGGGTTTTCTATTATTACGATCACCAGCAATCTACAACCAGAGATTGCTGTTAAACACACTCACATGAACCACAAATCCGCCATGTTATGGACCACTACAACACCCAGTCATGCAACACACACACACAACCGGTTCTAGATCATGACTGGTTACACTCCCACAGCTGAAGCTGCTTAAGGACAGATTAATGCACTTCATAAACAGCACAAACACACACAATGTGGCTGAGTCTTGATAGCTGTTTAGTGATTATTACAATGTGTTTTCCCTTGTCCTAATTTCCGTGTTAGACCTTGTCTTGTTTTGTTTTGATTATCCCTGTATGCCACCTGCCTTTTGACCACTTGCCTGCCAATATGACCACTGCTCTGGATTGCCCATGTACAATTGTTTGGTCCTGTTTCAACCACTTTTTTATTGACCATCCTATCCAAATGACCTGCATAAGGATCCTCACTCCGTTTTCAGTGTCACATCCCTGTTCCATCTATTGGCCTAGGGCCCAATGTGTTCTTAATCCGGCCCTTGTACCACACATAATAATAATAATAATAATAATAATAATAATAATAATAATAATAATAATAATAATAAATAAAATACATTTTCCAAATAAATCAATCTGTAAGGATTGAGATTAGAATAAAAGAATAATTAAATTAAATTAAATTAAATTAAATTAAATTAAACAAACAAACAAACAAACAAACAAACAAACAAACAAACAAACAAACAAACAAACACATATATTATTATATTAATAATGATACTAATAATTAAAATAAATAATAAATAAACACATTTTCCAAATCAATTAACAGGTAGGGGTGGAGATTAGATCCAATAAATTAAATTACATTAAAAAAATAAATTTACCACACAGTGGAAAAGTGCCAAAAATGGCGAAAGTATTATAAAAAACATTCAATAAATTGAAGCTGAAAGATCCAGAATACCAAAATCTAATTCATTAATTGACATAAAAAAGCTTAAAATATAGCTACAGTAGTACATCTATAATCACAGTTGACAGCAGACGGCTGTAGAAATTAACACACACACAGTTCAGAATGCTGCGTCACTGAAAGTTCAGATGAGTGCAGCTGGACTGTTTTGTGTGTTTGTATATTTGCTGTATGATCTTCACCAGGTGGGCCATCCTGTTATGTATGCAAAAACACAGCTGACCAGACAGCTTAATAAGGACAAAATCCCACCAAGGACACGCAACAGTCTGCAGCCGTACTGCAAGCGTCTGCTCTTTCTTTTTTGCATTCCAGCAGGGTAGATGCTATCTCACACACACACCTCTGAACAGTAGCCAGGTTCTCCAGTTCATCGTGGTTCATGCTGTAATCTGGATCTTTCACCAGCGGCTCATTGATGCTCTCCAGCAAACGTCCTCCCTGACAGAGAGCGATCCTGAGGTCCTCCTGCACGTGCACACACACATACAGAGAGAGAGAATGATGAGAGAGTGCATGAAATAAACATGCTATTCAGTCTGAATGATGAGCGTAAATTATTTATGTAAGCTTAGGTTTTGGTTATAGCTTATGGCCATGTGAATAATCCATGTTCAATTATTTAGGATTTTACTGCATGTTTTGTTAATGACTATGGCCAGTACTGACATTTAATTTATTATATCATTTTTATTTAAGGGCATCTTTAAAATACCTAGTCTATTTTTACTATAGTTTATATATATATATATATATATATATATATATATATATATATATATATATATATATATATATATATATATATATATATATATATATATATATATATATATATAAATATATATATATATATATATATATGTGTATAAAGTTATTCTGTTTCTTGATTCTTGCATAATAATAATCAAATTAAAAGAGAACATATATGATTTAAATGTGTAAAATAGTCATACTTAATGCAACTAAAATTTTGATTATCATACCTAAAAGTGAAAAACATGAAAGAATAATATTACTATTAAAACATGCATAATGTGCGATTTAAAATGGGTTTGCTAAAAACAATATAATGATCAAAAGACTAGATAAAAAATAAAACAATTTATTTAAAACTAATAAATAAATACAGACATAATAATAATAATAATAATAAATAATAATAAATAAAATACATTTTCCAAATAAATCAATCTGTGAGGATTGAGATTAGAATAAAAGAATAATAAAATAAAATAAAATAAAATAAAATTAAATAAAATTAAACAAACAAACACATATATTATTATAGTAATAATAATACTAATAATTAAAATAAATAATAAATAAACACATTTTCCAAATCAATTAACAGGTAGGGGTGGAGATTAGATCCAATAAATTAAATAAAATTAATAAAATAAAATTAATTAAATTAACAAATAAATACATGAACAAATTAACAAATAAATAATTAAGTTAATAAGTAAATACATATAAAATAATAGTAATAATGATACTAACAATTAAAATAAACACATTTTCCAAATCAATAAACAAAAATTGAGATTAGAATTAAAATACAAATTAAAATAAATAAAATAAAATAATAAATAAAATGAACAAATAAATATTTAAACTAATATGTAAATACAGATATTATTATAATACTAATAAAACTAATTTAAATAAATAATAAAAACACATTTTTCAAATCAATCAACATGTAGGAATTTAGATTAGAATTAAAAAACAAATAAATTACATTGAATTATTCAATAAATAAATAAACAAACTAATAAATAAACAAACTAATAAGTAAACACAGATATTATTACAGCAGTAATGATACTAATAATTAAAATAAATACTAAAAACATTTTCCAAATCAATCAACATGTAAGGTTTGAGATTGGAATTAAAAATAAATCAAATTAAATTAAATTTACAAAAAATAAATAAATAAATAAGTAAATAAATAAATAAATAAATAAAGTAAATACAGATAGTATAATATTAATAATACTAATCATTAAAATAAATAAACATTTTTCAAATCAATCAATGTATGGATTGAATTAAAATTAAATTAAATGAACATACAAACAAATATATTAAAACTAAACAAATAAATAAACTAATAAGTAAATACAGATATAATAATCATCATCATCATCATCATCATCATCATAATAATTAAGATAAATAATAAATAAACACGTTTTTCGAACCAATCAACAATGATTGAGATTAGAATTTAATTAAACTAAATTAACAAATAAATAAACAAATACATAAATAAACTAATACAGATATTATAACAATAATAATGAAACTAATCATTAAAATAAATAAATAAACATTGTTCAAATCAATCAACATGTAAGGATTAAATTTAAAATTAAATTAAATTAACATACAAACAAATAAATAAACAAATAAACAAACTAATAAGTAAATACAGATATGTTAATAATAATAATAATAATAATAATAATAATAATAATAATAATTAATAATAAACAATTTTTTTTTCAAGATGTAAGGACTGGGATTAGAATTAAATTAAATTATATAAATAACAAATAAATAAATAAACTAAGACATAAATACAGATATTATTATAATAATAATAATGATACTAATAAATAAAATAAATAATAAACACAATTTTCAAATCAATCAACATGTAAGCATAGTGATTAGAATAAAAAAAATCAAAGTAAAATAAATAGGATTAAACAAATTAACAAACAAATATAAATTAATAAATAAATAAACACACACACACAAAATTAAATAAACAAAGAAAGATCAACTCAGTGTAATCAATATTTCATGCTGATTTATTTACTTATTTTCCGATTGCTGTGACAGGGATATTGTGGTCATTATATACCTAGTACACTGAAATAATAATTTTTTTCTGACCTTCATTTTGTCCTTCTTCTCGGTGTGGACGGTAAGAAGGTTGGACGTGGCCTCAACATCATTAGGCAGTTCAGTCTCCGCCAGCTCTGTCCCGAAAGACTGCAAAGTCTGCGCTGTTTTCTTCACCATCAGAGCAAAACCCTCAATGGCCTACAGACACAACACAAACACCAAACACAACCACAATCACACTAATGGCTGAGCGTGCAGCAAATAAGAAATATCCCCGTGCCTAGTACTTAAAACACAACATGATCAATACAGACCTGCTGGAAATCAATTACTGATTACTTAAAAGCAACTCCACAAATGGATGAAGGCCGTAATTCATTTGCTTGAGGTGAAGACCAACAAGCTCCTTTTTTAAATACATCAGTTTAATGATGTAAAACACACTGAAGGCATACTACAACATACTACACAGCCCAGATTATATATTGACTAGCCTTTTTCAGTAGTTTGTGTAAGACATACACATGCCTCAGTGAACCAAATTCATAATTAACTAATTCATTCAGCTTAGTGCCTTATTTAACAGAGGTCACCACTGTGGAATGAACCGCCAACTATTCTAGCATATGTTTTACGTAGCGGATGTCCTTCCAGCCACAACCCAGTACTGGGAAACACCCATACACTCTCACATTCACTCACACTACGCCCAAATTAGTTTATTCAATTGACCTATAGCACATGTTTTTGGACTGTGGGGGAAACCAGAGCACCTGGAGGAAACAAACATACAAACTCCACACAGAAATGCCAACTGGCCTAGTGAGGACTCCAACCAGCAACCTCCTTGCTGTGAGATGACAGTGCTAACCACTATTATACTATAAGTCCTGTGTTGTTCTGGATGATGATTGAATTCTGAGCTACAGTAATTTCTGATGGGGAACAAACCATTAGTGTTTTCAAATCAATCAACATGTAAGGATTAAATTTAAAATTAAATTAACATACAAACAAATAAATAAAAAAAATAAACAAACTAATAAGTAAATACAGATATGTTAATAATAATAATAATAATAATAATAATAATAATTAAAATTAATAATAAACAATTTTTTTCAAGATGTAAGGACTGGGATTAGAATTAAATTAAATTATATAAATAAACAAATAAATAAATAAACTAATACATAAATACAGATATAATAATAATAATAATAATAATAATAATAATGATACTAATAAATAAAATAAATAATAAACACAATTTTCAAATCAATCAACATGTAAGCATAGAGATTAGAATAAAAAAATAAATAAATCAAAGTAAAATAAATAAACCAAACCATTATCAATTATCAATGATGACCAAGTTTTAATATAAAACCGTGTATTTGGCCAAACGATGACAAGTTTGCATGCGTGCACTGATTAAAGGATGAGCACAAACATTCCTGTTTACCGACTAACTTACGTGTGAGAATGTGCCTCTATTAAAATACACACCATGAATCGAATTTGACTTTACGTTTCGGCTTTATGTAGATCCGAACACTCAATTCATAGGAAAAAGTGTCTTTTGTGTACTTTCACAGCCTGTTTTAGACCACCGACTGAATATTTTCCCTCATCAATGTTAACTATTGTTAATATTAGTTTCGGAGGATTTAAGAATCTGTAGCTGAAAAAGATTATTGATAATAAAAGTATGAATTATAGTTCATAAGTTCATTCATTTATTTTCCTTTGGCTTAGTCCCTTAGTCACCACAGCAGAATGAATCGCCATCTATTCTAGCATATGTTTTACGTAGCGGATGTCCTTCCAGCCACAACCCAGTACTGGGAAACACCCATACACTCTCACACTCTCACATACTTTACAGCAGGAGTGTACTCACGGTGCGGTGTGAAATCCACTTCTCGTGGCAGTATTCCTGCGTGCCGCCCAGTTCCTGAGTGAGCTGAGAGCGGTCGATGTAACTGTGGAGCTCAGTCACAGAGCTGAGCATGATCACCTACACACACAAACACACACAGTTTATAATGTACAGCACTTCTCTTTGTCAGCGCATAATCCATTTCATTATGCTCTTCATTAACCACATGCCACGGTCTGCCTGACACTCATGTATGGCAAGCTTATTTAGCATTTCAAATCAAAATGTAAAGTGTTTATTGTGCTAGCTCACATTGTTATTTTTAAGGTGAATAGTTAATCTGTGCACTAGTTAAAAATGTTTGTTTTGGTAATCTTCAATAAAAATAAAAACCTTTTGTTTCTGCCATTAGAGTGCCGGTTCTTCTGTTAACGTCAACTTGAGGAACTGAAAAGCTACTCAATGATGAATTTGATCTTCAGTGTTTAGACTCTCAATAATGACTTCAAACCACACTGAACTGAGCTAAACTGAACTGAACTTAAACACTAAAAACTGAACTAGCCTGATCCAGTTACTATGACCATTTATGTGAAGCTGCTTTGACACAATCTACATTGTAAAAGCGCTATACAAATAAAGCTGAATTGAATTGAACTTTCATAGCAACCGTTTATCTATATCCTTAACCACACCTCTTATACCATTAGTATGCTATGAGGGAATGATGCACTAAAGAAAGCTCCGCCCCCTACACAATATTAGTATTTATTAGTAGTTATTATTATTTAAAATTAGGATATTATCTATTATGTACTAGTACTTTTTACTTTGGGTTTTAGTGAAACATACTAATACCTAATAGATAACAACACACAAACAACTGGTTCTTCACTAGTTCTTTGTGGTAGTCAAGGTGGTATTTAGCACCACTTAGTGGTTCTTTGTTTTTTTGGGGAACTATTTAAGGTTGCAGTGCTCAAATTGAGGTGGGATGCGGAGGACAAAAAAGACAAAAAGCATCCTCTTTGTAAAACCCTCCCCTTTAGGTTCAAAACAACGTGTGTAAAACTTATCAAGCGAATTATTTATTTATTCAATATTATTTATGGTAATTTATGACTTATAAACAACGCCGAATGACCAATTAGAACTCAGTACTATAATAGTGCGCCACGCACAAGCGCAATACATTTCATTAGTATTCTGGAAAATGTATTCTTGTACGTTTTATAGATGAAATTTTAGTTGCCATACTCAACCATACAAGTGTGTGTGCTGCAGATGTATATGTGGGCTTACCGGCACCTTCATTTTAAAGTCATCTTTGTTGAATTTAAATAATATGTCTGAGATAGTGCGCTGGAAGAGTGTTGTGGGTCTCAGTACCAGCACCAGCTGCAGGTTGCCTGGGAAAGAGCCCTAAAAAAAACACACAAAAAGAGAAAATTAGGGAAAGAAAGCTGAACAAGCCATATAAAAACACTTACAAAAGCAATATATGAAAAAAAAAAATCAGTTAAAGGTTCTGGCATATTCTCACATTGGCAACCCTTTTTATCATGTTTCATTGCTATAAATGTATATATATATATATATATATATATATATATATATATATATATATATATATATATTATATAAACACGCCCTAGGTCACCTATAAGCAAAATATTTCACAGCCACACATGAATCTTCAACCTTAGAAAACAATAAGCACAATCAAAACACCTTTTGCAATAGTAGTTAGGTGGCGTAACATATCTAAAACATCATATGGTTTCAAATGGTACCACTTGGCTAAGTTGCTATTTAAAGATGATGTTGAGCACTTAGATAGGTTCCCCTATGAACCAATTAACCACTTTTAGTGCTGTTTGGCACCATTTTTTAGTGTGTATTAATACCTCAGCTTATGTTAGTATGGCATTGCAGTTGACTGGTACAAGCTCCCTCCCACTGTCTGCATCCGCACTCGCTCCTGATATATACTGTTGCCATGACAACGCAGCCCCTTCAGAGACTAGAAAGGCTAACAATGGTCTCACATATGCTTCCCTCCCCGAGCACCCGCTCTCTCTCTGTCAGTGAACACACACTCACGCGCACACACACACACGCCCCTCGTGGAGTTCTTATGTTTACAATCTCTTCATTAAAATGCCTCCCTACTGGGCAGCGCGTCAAATCAGAAATATGTCCACTGATCAATACACGGCTGTGATGTTTGTGTGGCTCTGCTGGCAGATGAAAAACCAGAAGCTCAACTGACAGGGTTTTGGTCAGTAACCAGTGAAGCAGAGAGGAGAGATTTTATAAATGTCACAAAGAGAACTAATGTATTATTCATTTATTATTAATAATCATAAAAAGATTAAATTATTATTAAAAATACCTTCAGTACTTACTTGATTAAATAATTTTCATTCAATTTAGTGAAAGTTGTTCAGGTAATTCCACCGAATATTAATGTCAATTTCTTAACTCTACTGTTGATAATGGGATAGTTCACCCAAATATGAACATTTATTCATGTGTGGTTTCTAACAATTAGCATTTCTTTTCTCTGTAGAACACAAACGAAGATATTTTGAAGAATGCTGGAAACCTGTAACCATTGACGTCTATAGTAGGAAAAATAAACACTATGGGTGTCAAAGTTAGTTTCCAGCTCTGTACAAAACATCTTCTTTTGTGTTCAACAGAGTAAAGAAACTCAAAAAGGTTTGAAATAAGCAAACGCTGATTAAATGATGACAGAATTTTTCGTACTGGATGAACTATCCTCTTAAAATATTGGTATTGTGTGTCAAAAAAAAACAAAACATTTAATGTAGTCCCGGCTGCATTTTAATGGTAAAAATGTTCTAAATGTCAACATTTTATCCTAAATTAGTAAGAAGAGTACTTGGATAAATAGATAAAAAAACATTTTACACAAACACACACTATAAAAAAATAAATAAAAAACAAGATCCAGAGAAACTGAGAATTGTATCTCTTTTTTACACATTAGTCCAGGCTGGCTCTCTTCTAATGAAACATAAATATACATATTTTTTACAATACAGGACAATAAGTTAAGAGAAAAAAACATGCTAACATATATCATTACATACACATTTCTATATGCACATACATAATAACCTACAGTATATATACCCCACATACACTTGCATGTAAAAAGAATAAAAAAAGAAAAACGCCAAATGCATAAGATTGCTATATCTCTTCTAATTATCATTCACTTACATGTGGAAGTCTCTATATTGCCTATACATCAATCATTTTCCCCAACCCTTCCAGAAACTATCTGTTTTCATCCTCAACAGAAATGTCAGTTTTTCCATTACATGAATTTCTTCAATTATCTCAAACCACTGCTCACGTTTTAGCGTGGAGTCTTGAAGAAAGTTCCTTGTTATAGTCTTTTTCATATATCAGATATAAATATATACATACACAGTTGAAGTCAGAATTATTCCCCCTGCTTTGAATTTTTTTTCTTTTTTAAAATATTTCCCAAATGATGTTTAACAGAGCAGGGACGTTTTCACAGTATGTCTGATAATGTTTTTTTCTTCTGGAGAAAATCTTATTTGTTTTACTTTGGCTAGAATAAAAGCAGTTTTTAATTTTATAAAAAACATTTTAAGGTCAATATTATTAGCCCATTTAAGTTATACATTTCTTTCGATAGTCTACAGAACAAACTATCATTATACATAAAATGAATTACCCTAACCTGCCTAGTTAACCAAATTAACCTGATTAAGCCTTTAAATGTCCCTTTAAGCTGTATAGAAGTGTCTTGAAAAATATCTAGTCAAATATTATTTACTGTCATCATGGCAAAGATAAAATAACCAGTGCTGGTTTAACCCCCCAAAAAATTATGAGGTCAAATGACATTAGCATGCTCTTATACTGCTTCGTCACTCCATCCAAATAAACCAACTAGCCCAGTCAGTCAGACCACAGATTTAAAGGGGGTCTCGAAATGCACAATTGGGATTTGTTACGAACACTTAAGTCGTCCCAAGAATCACAATCACGTCCTCACAGCTCTGCGGGATCTGCCAACATGAGCTAATCCTACAGTGAGCTGATCTCACAGTCTGCCACGCTGAAATGCCTCCAGCTCTGGGTTTCCAGGAAAATTCGCTTACCCTGCACCCCCTCCCTTTTTTTTTTCTTGGACAGTGCTGCTGTTTGTTTTTATTCCCAATTAACAATTAGGGGAGAGTGAGATTCAAGGGCTAACAAGAATGGTTAGCATGGCAATAGGAGGTTTGTGTACAGAGTGGCCCTCAACAAAAAATTAAATACATGATTAATAGAGTGGAGGAACTATGACGTCAATTTGTATGCAAAAACCTGAGAGCGAGTTAGCATTTTAGCAGTTCTGGTTCCCTCGTCCCAAAGTCAATATTTTTTTTTAATGGGATTTCAGTTAAATTGCTTAAATAAGGTTAGTGGCAACCACAAACTCAAAATATTTTCATGTTTTATTCCATAACATAAAACACATCAGTTACACACACTCTTAATTTTTAAACAGGTTATATTTCTTTAAAAAGACAGTTGCTATTAAGTGGCTAAATGGGACTACAGGCGATGTCGGAGATATTATACGTCATCGGGCTGAACTGGTCTGGGATGCCCGCTTGCTTTGGGGATTTGGATTTATCCGTTATTTAAGTATTTTCATAAATAGTAGTTTGTAGTATTTTTATTTTTAGAATATTGTATGTTGACGTCACTTGTTGAGACTGTCATGACAGATTATGTCGACCATTTTTGTTTATTAAACGACTTCTTGAAGATATTGCTTACTAGACTCTTTCCTGGCCCGCAATGCTAAAATATAAATAAATTTGTAAAAACATAAAAATATTAACATTTTTCCATGATCAATTTATTTTTATGTATCGTTTACTTCATCTGAACACATTAAATTCTATATCTAAACTGCAGTATTTACACTCCTCTATAAAATGTAAAGCATATGCGACTGTATACGCTTTTTTCACGCGGCTGCCGTTTTAAAGAACCAAAGCGAGGCTGCGATGGGAAGAAACTCGGAATTATTGGACCAGCACTGTTCACATTGTGGTAACATGCTGTGGACTACAAACCTTTAGCTGTTGCAGAGATTTCAAAATGCAGAAATGGTGTAAACGCCACTTTAATATCATTCAGTAAGTTTAATTTAAACAATTAAAATCAATTTAGCATCAAACAACATCACAATCTCTTTAAGAGTAATATGTTCAATTGTCATCCTTGGCTTCAGTTCATAGCACTAGTTTAAACACCGTGGGGACTTTTCCCTGCTTCAGCTTATGCAACCCGGTGAGCGATAAAACACTGCAGTCCTCTGCAGCACATCCTCGTGTTGTCTGTAATAGTGTTGTCCTGATACTGAAGTTTTCAAAACGTCCATTTCCTGCTAACATTCAAGCACCGCTGAGCACGTTCTTAAACAGCGCTGATTTACCATAGTGTTCACCAGTGCTCAGCAGTTTACTGCTTTTCACCCAGTGCAAACACAGATACATGGACACTGGTGCGCGAAGCAGCCGTGAAGATCAGTCGAGTCATCAAGCGGATCGCTCGTCTGGGTTTATACTCGGTAAACCGCGGAGGGTGAACTGATGACCTTCTCTGCCAATCACAATAATTTCTGTTAAGCATGTGAACACAATGGCACATCAGCGCTGTTTTAATAAAGCCATCAAAAGTGCCTTAAATATTAACGGGAAATTGACGTTTTTTCTTTTAATTCAGTATCATGACAAGTCTAATATAGTGAAAGAATCAGTTCATTAACTTGAGTTTGATAAATGGCATCTAAAACGTGTTTGGGAAAGAAAATGTTAGCTAACTAGTGCCATTTCCCTTAACTTAGCTAAAAATGAGCTCTGATATCCCTTTTTATTTTCACCATTCATTCAGAACGGATCTTCGGGTCACTCGGAAGGCGGTGAAATTATAAATTTGTGTCTCTTTCTCTTCACTGATAAGATATACAGCCAGCTACACAACGTTCCTATGTAACTCCCAACGATACTTCCGGATTTTTTCCCACCGCAGCCTCGATTTCGCTTTTACAACTGGCGGCCGCGTGAAATCAGTCTATTGGCTGCTTTTCGCTGTACTTTGTAACAAAAAAAAATATTGAATGTTGTTCAATATCGATGGTTGCACTTGCAGGCATTTTACAGATAGACCTGTCCCTCACGCCTCATTTCTATCATCTGTAAGTAATTTAATGGGGCTGTGTGCATGTGTGCGATAGACTTTAAATGTCTTATAATAATAATCATACAACAACTGTAAAGCAAATAGACAAATGTATTTCCCACGGAAAAACTACCCAAAAGGTAAGTAAGTCAATATACAAATGTGTGTTTTTCTGTATTTGTTTGTAATATATAGTGTGGATTATGGAGAGAGTAAATATTTGTCACAGACCATATTTCTAAAAACAAGCTTGAAAAGTTAGCAAGGTAGTGGTGACATAACAAGCTTTTGTAATACATGCAGGCATACATAAATGCATATATAAATAACTTTATTGAATTAACGGGTTTCATTCCGTAAGACAGCATAAAAAGTAACCGATGAGGAAACATTAGAAGATATATATATATATATATATATATATATATATATATATATATATATATATATATATATATATATATATATATATATATGTTTAGTTCTCAAAGTATGCGTCCATGACCGAAATACGACCTCAAGTGTACAGTAGCAGACTCCAATATGAGATGCAGATTCAGAGTTCCACATAGGGTTATTAATTGGCAAATAATACAAATATTACGACTTAAGTATTAGGTGAACAGGATACATTGTAACCCCGCATCCAAACAACACACAACCTGACGAGATTTGCAGTGATGCAGTGGTCTTGAGTCTAGTTCAATGTCAAACAATTTAGATCTGAGGTGAACTATCTGTTGCTGCTTTCAGTAGTATGGCAATAAATATCATGTAACTGCAAGAAATAGAAGCCGTTTCTAAACTATAAATTCAAGTTGTTCAACTGATTTTAACTGATTTTAACATTTAAAATATTCCTCCTATCACGTGCGTTTTTTTTTTTAAACAAATTTAAATCAGCCTCAAATCAGTCTACAATCCTGTTGGTCCTCAATCTGGCAACCTGCACTTGAAAGTGTTTTGATCCAAGAGTGCAATACCTAGTTCAACCACTGGGTGTCAAACTAACATACTGCACCTTTAATAAAAACAATCTTAAAAACAAAAAGTAATCCCCTATTTTACTTGTTCAGCTGAAAAGTCATTTCATTACAGTTACTTTGTAACTAATTACACCCAACGCTAGATGCAAGTGACCGTGAAACAATGGGTTGGTTCAGTATAGTTCACCTTGTGGACAAACTAAGCAGTGCAAAAACTATTAAAAGCCCACGTGTGAACATTTATCCTTTGTATTCATGTCCAAAGCAACAGTCAAATCCAAATGAGCAAAACATTCCCCATTCACAATGGCCATAAAGACGCTCTCAGTCCCATTAATAACCCCATGTTTGATTGCTGACAAAGGCGTCTGCTCAAATTGAACCCCGCCTTCACATTTCCATGACAATCTCCAGCTCCTCTGAGGCGGATTGGCCATGCTTGGCCTCAACACGCTGGCAATAAGTGAAGAGTCACAGGGGTCGCCTGTGAGCACAACAGGACAGCAGCCAAACACACCCCATTATTGAGTCCTCCATTAAAGCTCATTCAAGCACATATGACCAACACGGCTCCTCTTTTCGGAAGCTTTAGTAAACCGCTGTGTATCTGTGATTGCATTACACCATCGCCTTGGGCCGCTCATAAAGACTGCAATTACAAGATAACATGCGGGTTTAGAAAACAATCTGAACACAGCGATACAGACCAATCGATGCGATTCCAAAGATGAAAAATAACATTTGCACGGAAGTCCATTTGCACAGGAGTCAGAGTCTTGCTTATTAATTTAATTGCGTTTCTCTATGCTGCAGTGAAAATGTGGTCACCTTCCCTTCCCCCCATACTCGCTTACTCATGCCATTATTATATGTGCGAGTGTGTGTATATGTGTGTCAGGACTGCAGTAGGACACACAGTCAAATTGCACAACATTGCTCTGGGGTCTCATTCATACACAATGGTGGATGTTTCAAATTTGAATGACTTTTTGTTTTCAATGGCTGATATCTGACCATTCTTCTTTCACATCCATATATTTCTACACTTACACACATTTAGACGCTCTGATCACATATTCATAGACGTGTCTTCATTTACAGTCTACACTTTCATCTTCTTCAAGAAATGTTCTTTTCTTACATACATATTTGGTCTTTGGACATTCATATGTTTTCTTCTGACGTTTATTATTTTTAATATATTGAATACGTTTGCATAAGAGCAAACTGGGTGTGTGAGAAATATATGAATGTAGGAAAATCTAAGTACATAAATATGTGACGGAAAAAAAAAAACTTTCATTTTATGTGTTATAAATGAGATCAAAAAAGCTGTTAAAATGTTAAGGAAGAATGCATTTATATTACAGAACACACACACACACTCTACCTAAACATATGTATAGTATCCATCCATCCATACATTTATCCATTTATCTATCTGTCCACCTATCCATCTATCAATCTGTCTATCCATCTATCTTTGTCCATTTATCCATGTATCTTCCCATCTATCTGTCCATCTATCTATCCATCTGTCCGTCTATCCATCCATCAATCCATCCATCCGTCAATTTATCCATCCATCTATCCGTCCATTTATCCATCCATCTATCTGTCCATCCATCCATCCTTGCCCATTTATTCATCTATCTATCTGCCCATCTATATGTCTATATATGCATCTGTCCATCTATCCATCCATCTATCCATCTATCTATCTATCTATCTATCTATCTATCTATCTATCTATCTATCTATCTATCTATCTATCAATCTATCAATCTATCTATCTATCTATCTATCTATCTATCTATCTATCTATCTATCTATCTATCTATCAAAACATCTATCTATCTGACTGTCCATCCATCCATCCATCCATCCATGTCTGTCTATTTGTCTGTCTGTCTGTCTGTCTGTCTATCTGTCCATGTATCTATCTTTCCATCTATCCATCTATCTGTCCATTTATCCATCCATCTATCTGTCCATTTATCCATCCATCTATCTGTCCATCCATCCATCCATCCATCCATCAATCTTTGCCCATTTATCCATCTATCTATCTGCCCATCTATCTGTCTATCTATCCATCTGTCCGCCTATCCATCCATCCATCAATTTATCCATCCATCTATCCGTCCATTTATCCATCCATCTATCTGTCCATCCATCCATCCATGCATCCATCCTTGCCCATTTATCCATCTATCTATCTGCCCATCTATCCATCTATCTATCTATCTATCTATCTATCTATCTATCTATCTATCTATCTATCTATCTATCTATCTATCTATCTATCTATCTATCTATCTATCTATCTATCTATCTATCTATCTATCTATCTGACTGTTCATCCATCCATCCATCCATCCACCCATCCATCCATGTCTGTCTATTTGTCTGTCTGTCTGTCTGTCTGTCTATCTGTCCATGTATCTATCTTTCCATTAAAATATCTATCTATCTGTCCGTTAAACTATCTATCTGTCCGTTTGTCCATCCATCCATCCATATTAATCATTTACATATAACATTTAAATAATTTTGTAAAATTAAATCATATGACGAATAAATATTATAAAATAAACAAAAACATTGCTTTTTTTCATCTATCCATCTCTTATATGTATATAACTTTTTCCTTTTTATAATCCAAATATCAGTGCAAACATCTTTAATAAACACACTTCACACTTTCCAGAAATGTAACAGGGAAATTGCAGGATACTGAGAGTGAGAACAAGTGTGAGACGAAGAAAGGAATTACTGTGTTCATTTATGGGGGTGTAACTCAATGTTCTCTTGGGAAAGCCATATGTGTGTGTTTTTATGTATGTGTGTGTGCGTCTATAGAGGTGGAGAAACCTTGTCTTCAGGGAGCAGCTGCCACGACAACTGATATAGCACAGACTAATCAGACACGTGGCACATGAGATTCAATTAACACACACACACACACACACACACACACACACACACACACACACACACACACACACACACACACACACACACACACACACACACACACACACACACACACACACACACACACACACACACACACACACACACACACACACACACACACACACACACACACACACACACACACACACAGCATTCCCTAATTCAATACACTTTAACTCAATTACTTTATGAGATGGTAAATTGAGCCAAATATAGCACAGAAATACAACACTAACTCATCACGTCCCATTACCTCCAACAGAACCAGAAAGATTCCAATAAATGGCTAGGGATTTAATTCCTGGTTACCCGATGCTCACCTTCTGACCTTTGACCTCTCATCTCCACCTTCAAAACCCTCTGTGAACGCTGCTGTGATGTAAAGCTGGACACACAGCCGAAACGCCTCCTCATCAGTGCGCTTCACTCTTAATAACCCCTGATAAAGCTGATGGAGTCAGTCAAGTGTGTGCTGAATTATGAGGAGGCAGTTACACTTACAGGGAATGAGACACTGGGGAAGTGATTGAGGACCAGGAGAAAATACATAATGTATACAGCATTTTACACAACTGATGATCATCTAAAAACACAACCTGGTGTCACATCCGGTTTAACTTGTCAGATAGTGGGATGTAGGGGGGCAACGGTATATAACATAATAGAAATCAGAATCATTTAAATGAAAAGATACATTGCTTTCATTGTTGAAATGATAGATTGTAAATACAAAATAATGTATAGGTGGGTAGCAGGATGGCTGAGTGGTTAGCATTGTCGCCTCACAGCAAGAAGACCGCTGGTTTAAGTCCCGGTTGGGTCTGTCTCCCTGTGTCCTCCGGGTGCTTCAGTTTCACCCACAGTCCAAAGACATGCACTATAAGTAAATTGAATAAACTAAATTGGCCGTAGTGTGTGAGTGTGAATGTGAGAGTATGGGTGCTTCCCATTACTGAGTACTGGCTAGAAGGGCATCTGCTATGTAAAACATATGCCGGAATACTGTAGTTAGCGGTTCTTTCCCCTGTGGTGACCGCTGATGAATAAGGGACTAAGTCGAAAGAAAATTAAGACTTTGTGTGTATTCTACTAACAACTACTTGAATTTGCATTTGGTGTGAACTAAAAAAAAATAAATAAAAATTTTAAGGAAAACAATTTATATACTGGGCTGATTATTGGCATGTATGGTTGCATTAAGAACCTTTAACATTTACACCTTCAAAACATTCTTTAAATACAACATTATTTTTATAAAATTCTAAATCAAACAAATAAGCAAACACTATTTCGGTCTTTCAACTTTAAAATGTAACATTATTTGCAGAAATATTAAAATTATTTACTAGCAATTTCTGAGTGTAAATTGTTTCTACATATGTAATTTTTGAATTAAAAAGTACTCTTAAATGTAAAACAAAATTTTTTAGGCCGCATACACACTGCAGCTAAATGTGGTTGTCAATTGCCCTGTAATTTACAACTGAATGAAATGCATACCTCATTCATTCATTCATTCATTTATTCATTTTCTATTCGACTTAGTCCCTTTATTAATCAGGGGTTGCCACAGCGGAAGGAACCGGCAACTTATCCAGCATGTTTTACGCAGCGGATGCCCTTCCAGTACTGGGAAACATTCATTCATTCTCATTCACAAACATACAATATGGACAATTTAGCTTAATTCGCATATAGCACAACTCTTTGGACTTGTGGAGGAAAAATGTATATCTTATTTGAGAAAATAATTCTATGCAGATTGTATGAAATTAAATTTTATAAACGTCAATAAGTCTCTTTTCTTTATGTGTGCTGCAAGAAAACACATGGAACGCTAGTGTTGCCAGATCATGTTAAAAACAAGCCTAATGGCATGCCTAACTAACACCAAAACACAAACTTTAGCAACAAAACCAAAATATTACAACTTCCACCTGCCTGTTTTATTCATAAGCCGAGCAAAAATTAACAATTAAAATTAAGCAAAAGTAGTAACCGTCCATAATAAGTGAACCTGGCAACCTTTCAAGGGCGCATTCTGTGAAACAGCCCTGCAAACATGAAGAAATTAACAACCATTGTCACAGTAATGTTACTTTTTTCAAAAATAACAGAATGCTATAGCCACTATGATATTAATCTTTGCAAATAAGTGAGAAAAATCTTTATATACTGTACAAATATGTAATTTATGGCGCCTACATGTGAACTGTCAATCCAGAACTGAGATTATAGAAATATTAGCAAACAAAAAAGGTGTTATTCTATGAGCTGTTTATTTAAAGGGTATCTACTATGCAAAAATTTACTTTATAACACAGTTATGAGGCAACAGTATGTGAATATAACCAGCTTCTAATGATAAAAATGACTTAATTTTATATTTTTATCATTAAACTTCATAAAAACAGTGCAGAAACACTTTGATTGACATTCTTCCTTTATATGTGTCATCAGAGGGGAAAGCCCCACCCATTAGTGACGATCTGTCCCTCATTAGCATAGGACTTTAGTCTTGTTTTTGCATCTGCCACTATGCAGACACACAAGCACTTGTAGCTCCACCCACTTTAAAAAAAAGAGCATAATCTCATTTGAATTAAAAGCGACAGTCACCAAAACGGCACAATACGGATCAAAGCCTAAAACGGTCAGTTTCAAACTGTTATAGAATATTATTTGTGTAACATTTTTAGCTGAAACTTCACATGCAAACTCTTGAGACATCAGAGACTTCAAACCAATTTGCAGTGAAATGCTTTATGTACAGGTTTAACTTTCATTATCAATAAAAACAAAACCTGATCTACATGTCTTCCATGTAAATTCTAATAATAAGCCACATCCAAGACTACCCGAAGGCTAAAACTGGAAATTGATGCTTTCTTTAGTGGTCTTTTACTGCAGATGTCATTGAGAAGACGTTCTCCTGTCTTTCAAAACACAAGCCTCTTAACAACCTCCCTCGAGAGAAGGTAGATGGACGTCCACGCGTTCAGGTCAAAGAAAGGAAATGTTTAGCGGTGATAAAAACAGCACCACAATAAAAAGAGCTAAAACTCCAGCTGCTTGGTCTGCAATGAGGAGGAGGAGCTTATTAAACCCTCATTCTCTTGACTCATCAGCTGTTAAGTGTCTCCATTTATTTATGAGTCTCTTTGGAAATAATTAGATGAGCTCCCCTTAGTGAAATATGCATTCATAAAATATACGTTACAGGATAGGAAATATGCCAAATGATAACCACAGGATGCACTTTACATCACATAAAAAAGGAAAAACTAATATTTTAAAGTGCTGGGGGAGGTTCATCGGTCATCCATTGCAAATACTACAAGGATAGCGCAATATTTCAATTTAGCTACATCGGGGAAGATGTTTATCTGTGCCCAATTATCATACATTAGCATATATTAGCACACATTAAAATTTCCTAAAGTGAATTAGATTGGGGCATATACTGGGGACTAGTTCCGTCAGACCTCCTCTTTGTTCAATGGTGCGTGCTGTTGAATGCGCAAATCTAAATGCAAATCACTTAATAGTATCATTTCTACCAGCAGAAACAATAATGAGAGTGCGCGCAGAAGTTGATGAACGCACTTGGAATTATAATATAAACGAAGCACATCATTAATCAATTAGACAAGCATGTCTTAAATGTTATTGATTTAGGAAACAAGCCATTTTTTTCGACTATGATGACCTACAGTATGAGGACCACAACACACAATGGCTTTCATTTTAGAAGTTGTTATTATGCGTGACGTTTTTAGGAATTTGTATTTTGTATTAATTTCAAGCACGTGTAGGAAAATCTCCTCTGGCAGTTCCACACCAGCTGCACTGCTGATAAGCATTACCAATCAGCCATATGTGCTGTGACGGAGGTTAGAGAAAGAAAGCAGTAGATTATGTGTGTGTGTGCCAGCGTGTGTGAGGAGAGAAAGACTGAATGAGAAGAAAGAAAAAGGGGAGGGAGAAACTACTGAAGCTTCTTTTAACCCTTTATAGGGCTTTCATTCAAATACTCATTGGAAACACCCGGGAGTGTTACTCGAGGTTAAAAGAATTCTGAACTTTTATGAGTTTTATATTGGAATCTGTGTGAATGAAGATACCATATATGATTGTTTGCCCAATAAATGACTCAGGAAACTCTTTCTCATTATTTGGTGTTACATGATGGATTTAATATGCTGATTTGGTGTTCACAAAGCATTTCTTAATATTAAAATCAATGTCAAAAACAGTTCAATACTTGGGGATTTCCTTTTTTTCCTCAATTGTTTACTTTTAAATAACTTTTGATTAATTTCATGTGCTTTTTTAGCTGAAAAACAGAATGAATATCTTTCAAAAGCAAACTGAAAAGTGATGCCTTTTACATGTGTTTGTGTTTTCTTTTTGATACCTTTTTTATTCTTTATTGTACATGGACATGCTGAAATGCTACCTTATGAGTCCACAATACAATAGGCATGGGACGATAACCGGTTTTAGGGTTTATAACGGTTTGGAAAAGTCATGCTTTTAAAACCGCTAAAATTGTCTGCTTCAAGGTTTTTTCCAGTGTTGTAAAGAAATCTGTGGATTTTGAAACGAAAGAATACAGCAGAAGTCGATGATTTATTTTAATTATTTAGAAAATATTTTTAATATTTCCTAAAATAAAATAAATTGTATTCAAGTTTTTTTTTTTTTACAAAGACCTTAAAAAAGAAGTTATTTTAGAACAGTGATCACAATAACGTGATACCATAATATTTTTTATCCGAGGTTATCATACCACCAGAAACTTATACCGGCTCATGCCTACAATACATATACAACGACAAAACTTTTTTAAATAAAGGCTTACAGTAAAATGGCAAATTTTATTATTGAACCCTGCTAGGAAAATTAGTAGTAAAAAAAAGTTTAAATTCTGTATTGAAACTTTCAGTCATTGCATGGTACAAAGCAAGTCAGGTTCATTTGAAATGCCTCAGCCCACATTTTTGCAAAATGTAAAATACATTGCTCTGGGTACATTTGGTTGCACGTTTCAGATGACACATCCACTAGAGGGAGCAGTCTACATTTTTTGTGAATCAT
Source organism: Danio rerio (assembly GCF_052040795.2). NCBI lineage: Eukaryota > Metazoa > Chordata > Actinopteri > Cypriniformes > Danionidae > Danio > Danio rerio. Next base: position 48,945,595 of record NC_141021.1, on the reverse strand, counting down.
TTTTCACTTATTCCTTTATTTTCTTTTCGGCTTAGTCCCTTTATTAATCTGGGGTCGCCACAGCGGAATGAACCACAAACCTATCCAGCTTATGTTTTACGTAGCGGAAGCCCTTTCAGCCGCAACCCATCACTGGGAAACCCATACTCATTTGCACATATACATACACAATGAACCATTTAGCCAACCCAATTCACCTGCACCACATGTCTTTGAACTTCGGGGGAAACCGGAGCACCCGGAGGAAACCCACGCAAATAAAGGGAGAACATGCAAAGTCCACACAGAAACGCCAAGTGACCCAGCCGAGGCTCGAACTAGCAACCTTCTTGCTGTGAGGCGACAGCATTGTGAATCATTATAATAATGTGAATCTAAAATACGCTACTTTAGGTACGTTTTGCTGTACGTTTCAGATCCACATCTTACAGATGTCATACAGATCATCAAGCAAACCACTGAACTAAACTCTTTCTTAAATCCAACAAAAATCAAAAACAAACATAAGCGAACAGTACATCGTGACTCGAATTTTACATTGATTTGATCTCCTTAGTGAAATCATCCTTAACTAGACTCGAACCCGAGCACTCTACATCGAGTACAACACAGTATAAACTGCAAACTAACCACACCAGAAAAGTGCCAAAAAGTGTGTACATGATAAATAATAGACACTGATAAGTTGTTACAGGTATTTTTTTTGTATTGTGCAAAGAACTGCACAAAAATAATCCCTTATTTACCGATAATATGTCCCATGAATATCATTAGTGTGAAAAGGAACAATTTACATTTTACATATAAACCAGTAAAAAATATACTTCACAATGTTGCAGTTTTACCAAAGTGTAAGCTAAAGCACGTACGTCCATTGTACCTGTTTTGCAAAGTACTGTAGATATAATAAAAGATTCCATGAAACATGTCATTGTTTTAACCAGGATGCTATAATTGTTAGCTTCAACCAATCTGGAGAGCAATTGACAAAAAGGTTAAATGTGAAATGAAGAGAAATCGAGAGAGACAAAAGGCAAAGAATGAATGATATTCCTGTTATTTCATTACTAGCAAACCACTGCAGCAACAATGCATTATGGATATGAACCAGAATGGTTCTTCATGCTTTAATATATAATCCTACATGTTTCTAAACAAAAGTAAGTTTGAGGGAATGCAGAATAAACCTCTTCATCATCAGGTTCGACTTTCATTAACTCTGATTTGGGAACTTTGACATTCAGTCATCAAGTTACAACGAGCGTCTACAGACTGTTTAATGACAGGATGAATTATTAAGTGATTGCTGGTCTTTACTTGCACTAATTGCATTATTAAATGGCCTCTACTGTACAGACTGACTCTGAAATAGTGAATAATTCATTTACTGTCCTAAAGCAGCTTTAGATTAAACCAGCTCTCGTATTTCTCACTATCCAATAAAAATCATGTCTTTACATGACAAAAAAAAACAAGTCGACACAAACTTCTGCAAAGTGATCAGTTACAGTAGGACTTGCTTACCAACTTTTATTATCCATGTTAAATTAAAATGGATTTATTAGCATGTTGCATTCAAATAAATCCTTCTTTATTGTTTCTAACATGCTAAAAGATAAAAGAAATCAGAAAAAAAACACACTTTACTTTATTGTCCACAAGTGGAAATTTATCTTTGGCTTCACCACACAACCACATCAGTGTTCACATCACACATATAACAGAAAACAGGCAAAACAAATACTTTCAATATCATCACATAAATCACATTTAAAACTCAAATTATCCTATTCATACTTAAAACCCACAAAGGACATTAGATTTTTCTTTGCTTGAGGTTCCCTAAAACGTCAAAAGCTTATGTTTTATATTTAAAGGATGAGAAAATCTTCAATAATGACATGCTTTCTGTTTAATACTCCTTAAATACATTTCATTCAGTTGTCTTTGTGGTTTAACTCCAATTGCACTGGCAATTTTTACTGCTCAACAGTTTTTGCTTGTGAATACTAAACATGCCGATTTTGGAGTGTCTATTTAGGCTAAGTTCAAAAGCGCACCTCGTTGGAATAAGCTAAGTAAGTGATTCTTGCCCAACACCATTTGATTGAAAGAGACAACATAACTAAAGAGAGTGGCACATGGCGTGAGTGGCATAGCTCGTAAATCGATTGGCAACAAGTGTTAACACGATAGATCATGAACCCGGTTCGAATCCAGCATTTGATGAACTCATTCTTCTTTTTTCCCCTACTACATATCAGATTTTGCCTACTCTTCATCAGAAGAAAGACAATTAGGAATCATTAATAAGTGTGTTTATTATAAAGGACTATTATGGAGGTGTTATATCCAAATCATATGCATTACAAGTTTGTAAAAGGTATACATTAAAATATCCTTAATTATATATTTTTAGTACTGCTTCTGTGAACTTGAACAGGTATGTTAAATTCCATTCATTTTTACTATTTGTATTCGTTTTTTTTTTTCAAAGTGTGCTTTAAATGCTTTCAAAATAAGTAAAAAGTTTTGTAGACTATATAAGTAGATGTACTGTATATCATATGTTTTATAAATGCGGGCAATACATTATAGATTCATTTTATTTAAAAAAATATTATATTAATGTTATTTTTTAAATTAAAATATAGAGGTGCGGCCAGGTAGGGGGTCTACAAGACATTGTGCCCAGGGCCCTCTGAATTCTTAATTCGAGCCTGGCCTGGAGGAAACCCACGCCAACACGGGGAGAACATGTAAACTCCTCACAGAAATGCCAACTGACCCAGCCAGGACTTAAACCAACGACCTTCTTGCTGTGAGGTGACAGTGCCAACCACTGAGCCATCATGTCGCCCATATATCAATCATACATTAAAAAAAAAAAAAAGATTTTGTTGCTTGTTCAAACTGCTTATGTAAAATGTGCTGAAAAATACAATTCATGAGATTATTTTGGGACAACTTCATTGTTTTATGTTCAATTTACTTCAATTTGTTAAGTTAACTTAGTACATTTGGTTTGGGATTGAAAGATCCATTTAATTCCATCTTACATTCATGCCTTAGTCCTCAAATGTCAACCACAAGCACAATAAAACCTGCAATCCTCACAAAATACCAGCACACATTTACCTATCAATTGTTTACAATTGCTATATTAATCTAGTGCTACAACACCAGTAAGTTTTTTTTATGTCAACGATACCTCTCTAAAAATACAACAACAGACCATGTGACTTCACACAGACACAGAAAATGTACAAACTAAATCAAATAAACTACAAAAATGAGCAGTTATCATAATTCCCAAATATGGTAAAGCAAGTTAGCTTGTAAGCTCAAGCCCTCACTTGACTCCAGAAGCGTTAGCGAGCGCTGACCTAATTAACCAGTGTTAATCTGATTAGCCCAGTAACCTCTTCTCTACTGACCAGCATACACACACGCTCAACACACCAGACTTGTTGAAAGCTTACATCTGCATTTTTACACTGTCATGACATTGATTCATTCTGCAGATGATTTTATATAAAGTGACTTACAAATGAGGCAAACAAGTCAAATCAGAAGAGCAACAGCATGTAGCGCAGTGAGTGCTAAGTCTCAGTTAGCACAGCGTAGCATACAAACAAAAAAGAGAGCAAATGAAGAGCACACTCTTGGATCGAAGTAGAATCAAATTAATGCTAATGTTGGTGACCGTTGACATGTTTACCAGAGAATTACAGCAGTGTGAGTGTTCACATGTGTACTCTTAAAGGGACAGTTCACAACTTTAAATACAACTTTCCTGATTATTTGCTCACATTCGAGAGGTTCTAAACTTTTATTGGTTTCTTTCTTCTGTGCGAGCCAAAACAAGATATTTTAAAGAATTTTGAAAAGATTAACAAAAAATAATAACTTGAATTCTAGTTGATCATTTGGTATCAGAAGTGGCTTATGTGAAAGGCAAAGGCCTCTAGATTATGCTTAATTCATTAATTAATTACTTGGATTAATCTTAAATGCCACCTCCATCTTACCGCAGACATGCTCAATAATGATCATGTCTGGTGACTTGGCTGGCCAATCCTGGAGCACCTTAAGCTTCTTTGCTTGCAGGAACTTTGATGTAGAGGCTGATGCATGAGAAGAAGCGCTATCATGCTGGAGAATTTGCCCTCTCCTGTGGTTAGTAATGTAATGGGCAGCACAATTGTCTTGATACCTCAGGCTGTTGATGTTGCCATGCACTCTGCAGATCTCTCGCCCGCCTCCATACTGAATGTAACCCCAAACCATGATTTATTTTCAGTAAACCAGACTGATTTCTGTGAGAATCTTGGGTCCATGTGGGTTCCAATAGGTCTTCTGCAGTATTTGTGATGATTGGGATGCTGTTCAACAGATGATTCACCGGAAAAATCTTCCTTTTGACACTTTTCCACATGATCAACAAGAAGTCAAGTTATTATTTGTAGCTCTTACAACTGCGACTGAGGACAAGACTTTTGTCAGGAGCAAAAAAATATGGTCACACTTTTCAATAAGATTTGATTTGTTAATGCTAGTTAACGCATTTGCTAACATGAACTGATAAGAACAAAACTTGCACAGCATTTGTTAATAATAATGCAACATGGACTAATGCATTATTAAAAATACAAATTCATGCTTGTTAATATTAGTTCATGAGCTGCGAGTTAACATGAAATAACAGTTAACTAACATTAACAACTATGAATAAATACTGTAATAAATGTGCATTTTTTTTCTTGTTAATAAACACATTAACATTAACTACTGTAAAATGACAGGTTCCACACAATTCCTGCACGTTGTCCCAACACAAATTAGTTAATGTCATTGTTTTAACTTATTTAAGTAGATTGAACATAAAAATAATTAAGTTATGTCCAACAAACCCAAGAACTGTGTTGTTTCAGCTCATTTCAAATAAGTAGTTTGAACAAGCAGCAAAAATCAATGTAAAGAGTTACCAAACATAATATGTATTTATTTATCATTATTTTTATTTATTTATTTATTTATTTATTTATTTATTTATTTATTTATTTGTTTATTTATTTGTTCATTTATCTATTTATTCACTCATTCATTTATTTACTTGTGTATTGTTTTTTTTTAAGTTGATAATAAGCTATTTCACTCTGACCTGCTGCAATACTATTATTCAGATTTTATTATTCAGATGACATCTGACATCAATGAAATAGCTACAGTAGATATGCAAATTCTTATACGTTACTATCACACTATAAAAATATATAATTCTTGACAAAAAGTCAAGAGAACATATATTTTTATGTTGCTTTAACTTACTTTAATACAATATTCAAATTTCAACATTTTTAAAAAATATATACAAAGTTTAACCTAAAAAAAAATGTCAGTTTATTTGAACTGAAAAATTTAAGGCAGTAATAATTTTTTTCAGATTGGAGGAAACAAACTGATTCATAAATAATGTCTTGTAGAAACGATTGCTAGCATTGTTAACCAGAAAACAGGTTCTTCAATGAGCTGATGTTTTTTTGAGTTATTGGCATGTATAAACATTCTCACTGATGTTCACACAAAAGCAGCTGATGACAAGAACGCAAAGCGATTACAGCTGTTTTTGCTGCTCATGAAACAGCGCTTGCAGTGTTTACTGTATGGATGACTGCAACATGCGGCGTTGTGGTGCGCTAGATGCCTCTCTGCTAGATTAAATATTTAGAGTTTCTATGAAAAGATTCGAGGGCCTTGTTTAGATGCCCTCCGAAACGGAAGAACAGTGAAATTCGGACTAATCCACACACTGAGCCCAAGGCACCTGACTGTCAGATCCTATTCTTCATACAGCATGCATGGAAACAACAACAACACACAGAGAGATTTTCACGCACACACATTTCCTCTTTCATATGGAGATGGAAATAAAAGGGTTCCTTCTTTTATACTGTTTTGGTATGCAATTACATGAAAGCTTCCCAAATTTAGTCACTTTTAGCTTAAAACAAGAATAAAAGGTCTGACAATGGAATAACAAATTAAATTACATTTAATTGAATTATTTTTTTTAAATTCTCACTCATTTGAGAGATTTTTTAAAACAATTATTTTAGTTTAAGATCATGTTTTGTATATATACGTGTCTAATGTCATTTTGATTTACAATTTCATGTATCTTTATTTAAGAATCTTTAGATGTTTATATAGGAAGTGTTGGAGCTAAAGTGCTGGAAATATGAAATGAATGAATAACCAAAACATAACTGCAAACTGATCTCATAGCAATATCATAGCAGTTAATGTCAAGCAGTTTTGTCTCAATGCTTGTTTTTCTCAGCATTATAAGACTTGAACTCACATTTCAAAGAAAAAAAAAACTGAATAGTGAGATTTAAACTTCCTGCAATTCTACATTATTTCTTGTAATTCTAAAATGATATCTTGCACTTACAACTTCTTTCCTCAGAATTTTTGATGCACAAAGTCGAAATGTACATTACAAATGTACAATTCAGAGAAAAGCAATCTGAAGTGTGGGAAAATAAATGTAATAATAGGAAAAACAAATTGAGATAATTTTTTTCTTTTCATGTTGGGAATGAGTTTTCATGAATTCACATTTTTTTAGTTTTATTTTTTGTAATTAAATTAACATTATGTATTTCGACTAAAGAAGGTTTAGATATCTGTATTGGAAAACAAGACAAAAGTACTGAGGCTAAAAATAATATTGCAGTTATAAATCTCTTAAAGAGAGTTCTGTAGAAAAGAATAGGCATACAGTTTGCTGTAATGCTGAGAAATTAGACACTATATGGCAACCTTCCTCTCACATTTTAAAAAGAATAAAAAAAATCTAATAATAATAATAATAATACAACTATAGCTGACCTATTTTCCCTTCCTCTGGCTTAGTTATGAATGGAGAGCACAGAGAAAATATGCATGTTTTTTACTTTCTTCCTTTTTTTTTTTTAGATTAAATATATTTGTTAATTCATTTTTTTTTACTGCTGTAGCTTTTGCACATTTGTATTTATTTATTTTTCTATATTGCTGAACGGCCTAATATATGTGTTACTTTTAACTACAAAGTTTTTTATCTATAATAATAATAATAATAATAATATAATAATAATAAAACAATAATTAATATTACAGTGATTTTTGAAGGATCATGCGACTCTGAAGACTGGTGTAATGAAGCTGAAAATTCATCATTAATATCCTGAAATAAATTATTAAATTAAATGATAAACTACTGTGAACAGTTATTTTATAGTGCAATAACACTTCACAACGATGTGATGAAATATGAAAAAAAAAAAAAAATGCAGCCTTGATGAACAGGAGAAGCTTTTTTTTAAGGCATTTAAAACTCTTATCTACTCGTCGGAACCAATAGCCTAGTGGTTAAGTGTGGCGACATACAGGTGCTCACGGCGACCCGAGTTCGATTTCCAGCTCAAGGTCCTATGCTGACTCTTTCCCTCTCTCTGCTCCCAACTACTTCCCTGCACTATTCTATCCATTAAAAGTTTACCCCCCCCTAAAAATAATTATAAAAAAAACAATCCTACTGACCCCAAACTTTTGACCAGTAGTGCAAGTCTGACAGTAAAGATTTGTATTGTATTTTAAATAATAAACAAACTTTCCAATGATGAACTGTCCCTTTAATCTAAACACATTCATGTTCTCCATTGATGTTCACAACACACACATTTAACTGTATGCACATCCCATCTCTCTCTCTTTCACACACAAACACAAACACGGAGGACTCACCGCGATCCGCAGCAGTGTCCCCTTCACTGATGCCCATCTGTCTTGCCGGCGGTCAATGACCAGGATGAAGCCGATCCCCGTCGAGCTGAGACTAAAAAAAAAAAAAAAAAAACACACACACCATCATCACCATCACACACACAAAAAACACAATAAAAACAAACAAACACTGACATACTGAGGATAAACGCTGCACACAATGCATTCACACTTGTAAATATATACAAAATGTAAATATGATCAAATGTCATGTTCAAATTTTAACCTGTCAACCGTGCTTGTCTATATTTGACCCAAAATTGTCATAAAACAACCAATGTTTTGTCTTTAGACTGTACATTTGCATGCTGCAACCCATCATGAACGCAAAATGCATGCAAAAGCAAACTGACACACATACATTCAAATGCATTAGACCCGAACGCAACCGTGGCAATGTAGCGCAGAGATGCTGAGCTGGGTTGCCACGTCCATCACCATGGAGAACGGCAGCAACTCTCCGCACCAGCAGGTTCAAGCTGCCTTCTTTCTTTTCAATGACCAAAAAAATCCAATTATACTCCAGGAATGATCTTGATGTGCAGAATCCACCCCTGATGCTTAAACTCCAAGTGTCCTTCAGCAGATATCACAGATGCTTTTTCCCTCCGTTTCTTTCTTCCCTCCAATGTACCTTTGCTTTCAGCCGCTCTGTTTATGGTTCCATTTGAATGAGTGCCACTGTAGGAAAGCTGGGAGAGCAGATACACTCTCCCTCCCCCTTTTACAGCAGCCAATCAGACAGCATCAGGTGCTCCCTCGCAACCAATTGGACTCAGAGGAGCGCTGACTGACTGATGCGAGAACTGATAGTGTGGTATGTGGGCGGGGTTTGGTGCTGATTGATAATGAGAGCCCCGCCCACTGGAAACTGGCACTGCAGATACTCGTGTATCAAATCTGCCGCCATTACGGTGACATACAAATTGTGTGTGTGTGTGTGTGTGTGTGTGTGTTTTCTGGCTCGCATTAGTAATCCCACCAAATTTTCACACTCAAGCTCACCTCCCTTTCCCCCCCTCAGGCTGATTTTTTTTTCTGGAGCGTTTGTTCTGTGCTTCTTTCATTTAGGAGGGGTGAATGGAGGAAAGGAGAGCAATGCAGGGGTCTTATCAGCTGAAAAAAAGCCCCTGGTGTAGATCTGCACTGACACATACTGACTAACGACCTTGAATGTCCATCAGTAATGATGAATGGCCATCAGAAATCTAACTGTGATCATTATTGTAATTATAAGATTACATTCAAAGGGGAATTTTAAGTCATCCGGGGGCTTCATTGCACATGATTTATGGTCATATCGGTTGTTAGTCTATTAATATTTTGAATTATTGTTTTGTGGTGTTAAATGTTGACGTTTTTGGCTTTCGTTCATATAGCTGAATGATTTGAGCAAACATTTGGAATGATGGTATTTTTAAATATTCAGTACCAATACAAATTTTGTACATACATATAAAACCCACAATATATTCGGATTTGACTGTAAATTTCTGCAATAATGTGATTAAATGTTTATTAATTGTTTATTAAAATGGTTATGTAATACAAAGGTCTGGGGTCATGAACAATAAGCAAAATAAATGTAAACAAAATTCAGGGATATGATTTGCTTATAGTAATCTTTGGATGAATTTAACAAAAATATTGAGGTTAAATTAAATTATTCAGAAACCACAGAGAAATTCACTGCCATGTCTTGTGAAGAATTGCTTGAATTTGAATGCAAAACTAAACAAAACAAAAAACAACAACAATAAAACTAAAACAAATGATTGAGGTCATACTTAAAATAAAATAAATAAATAAAATAAAATTTTACTATTTTTTAAATCAAAAACCACAGAGGAATTCACTGCAACGTCTTGCTAACAGATGCAAAACTAAACAAAATAAAACACAACAACAAAACAGAAGAAAAAGAAAAACAACAACAACGACAACAAAATGGAACAAAAGACAAAACAAAACATCTGAAATTTCATACTTGTAATAAAATCCTTAAATTATCAAAATTAAACTAAATTAATATATAAAATAATTATCAGAAACCACAGATAAATATTATTGCCATGTCTTACTAAGAGATAAATTTGGATGCAAAAGCAAACAAAACTAAATAAAACTACAAAACAAAACAAAAAGAAAGAAAAAACAACAACGACAGCACAACAAAACAAAACAAAATCTTTTTAAAGATAAAACAACAAAAATAAAATGAAATGAAACAACAAAACAGAACAAAAAGGAGAGAAAAAAACTACACAATAGAACAAACAAAAACTAATGAAAAAGAACAAAACCAAAATGAAATGAAACAACAAAAGAGAACAAATAAGGACAACACAATAGCAAAACAAACAAAAAAAACAAATGAAATGAAACAAAACAGAACAAAAAACAACAAAAACAAAATGAAATTAAACAACAAAAAAGAACAAACAAGAGAGAAAAAACAACGACAACAAAATAGAATAAAAACAAAAACAAAATGAAAAACAACAAAATAGAACAAAAATAAAACAAGCTAAAAACAACAAAAAACAAAACAAAATGAAACAAAGCCACAATTAATTTATATGATATTATATAATCATAATATTTATTTAAAATTTATATTTTTTGCATTAATTAAATGAGTAAAATCGACATATGCATCTTATTGAATTTAACCCCTATACTTCTATCCTTTGTATTAAAAATGAACTGGGGCGCTTTCTTGGGGGCTTTCTTGACATTCACCTCTTTATTCATTGAGCTGCTGTATATTTGCTGTTGAACTCCTTTCATTTACCAAATCAGAAGTAAATTAAAACCCCATCAGGCATTTTCAGCATGAAAAAAAAATCCATCTAATTACTCAATCTCCCCTCTCTCTTTTTCTCCTGGGAATAATGGGCAAAGACGAGTGAAGGAAAGCAAAGGGCTAGAATCCCTCTTTCAGCAGAATATTAACAAGGGCTGTTCAATTAAAGAAGATTTCACAGGATCAGCCAACAAACCAATGCACCAGTGCATGGACATTCACAGGGATTAATATTAAAAAAAAAAAAAAAAAAAAAAAAAAAAAAAAAAAAAAAAAAATCGATGCTATACATGCAAATTATCATCTGCAAAGTCAACAATAATGTATTTCCCAGAGAATACCCTTCATTCAGATGATTCACAAACTAAGAATGCAAATGTAAAACAAGGGGTATTAAGATCACCTTGTTAACCATGTACATAATTACACCTTTTAATTTAATATGCATGATGAATATTAATGAAGCAGCAGTCAAACACACACACACACACAAGCAGGCAGTCATGTCACATGTTCACTGAGAAGCAAACAGCATGATGGGTTGCAATTTGAAAGTATTAGAGCGCCCTCTACTGTATGATTCAACTAAAATAGATGACATTTTTTCTTATCTACTGCAACAGAGATGGTTTATAATACATTCAAACATAATAGCATTAAATAGTAATAATATTCTTTTGTAAAAATGGTCAAGCATTTATTTATAATTTATTCTTAATTTTTAAATTATTATTATTAATTAAATTATTTGCATGTTATTTATTATTTAAAATTTAATAAAGGTTTTAGTAATTATATCATGTCCCTTTAAATTTTTGTGTTTGTTTATATAGTTTTAAAAATATGTATTTAATTTAAAACTTATTGTCTAGTTGAAAATAAGAAAAAAAAATCTTGGCAGCTATCTTAATAATTGTTTAAGATTTCCCTCCTTGAATAAAATAAAATAAAATAAAATAAAATAATATAAAATTAAATTAAATTAAATTAAATTAAACACTGAGATTTTTTAATTTTAAAATGATTAATAAATTTAATTAAATTTATTAAATATTACTAATTTTCTTAATCCGAAATCAATGAAAAATTCTGTGTCATGTCTTATTAACAGATTAATTTGGATGCAAATATAAACCAAACTTAAAGAAACAACAAAACAGAAGAAAAAAACAAACAATAAATTTTTTTTATTACTTTAAGCTAATTTAAAATCAATTTTCAAATTGGAAATAAGACAAAAAAATCCTTGCAACTAGTTAATTTAATTTAAAAATAAACATTTTAATATAATTATTAACAGTTATTAAATTAAATGTAATTAAATTTAATTCATGAATTATTATTATTTTTTAAATTTATATATATAATATATAAATATGGGAAAAAAGTATATAAACAAATAATTTAATTCAATATTTAAACTAAAATTTCGTTTAAATATGACGTCAATGTTTAATTTAATTTCTGCGTTTATGCTTTGGTTAACAAATTTTACAAGGGCTGTTCTGATTTGATTGTGAAGCACAATTTTGATTTAATTTGATTTAAAATCTTAATTTGATTCAAAACTTAGATTTAATACAAATAATGTTTCTAAAAATTATCTAAAAAAAAAGGGAAACCTCACAAATGGTGAATTAATGTCAACTATAATTAAGACTATACCCCTTTCCCTTTTATCTCAGGTAACCGTATCACTTAACTATATTTAAAATAACTTTTTCATTTATTTATTTATTTATTTTTAACTTTTGCCCATGCCTAAATATAACCCTGAATCCACATCTATATTTACAAAAAGCAAGATTTAAAAAATGATGACTTTTATAGGTCTGAACAAAACTAACTTAAACTAAACCTCTTCCCCAGTTAAATGAATGTGGAAACCCAGCTTATTAGGGATATGTTAGTAAGGCGCTATCCTTCCACCTCCTGTGTGTCTCACCTGGGAATGCTGGTCAGGTATGTCAGCACATTGTGAAACTCCTGCTCCTCCAGCTCACCAAACGCCGGGTACTCTGGGAAAATAATGATGGGGCTGCCGTTCTGTCCTCGGCCACCTGGAAATGCAGATTTGGAAAAACGCAGCTGTTAGCGATTCTGTTTAAAGCTGCCATGTGGTGCTTGGTAATGTTTTCCTTTGTCAGAGTGTAATATTTATGCATGCATCATGTAGGAAGTCTGCAGAGCTAATACATTAAATCACATTTGTAGAATCCTAAAGGAACACTCCACTTTTTATGGGGGAGAAATGGGTTTACTTTAAAACTCTCCAAAAAGTGTTAAACAGTTGAGTTTTACCTTGAATCTATTTAGCCGATCTCCTTGTCTACCCGAAGCACTTTTAGCTTAGCTTAGCATAAATTATTGAATCGGATTAGACCATTAGCATCTCAAAAAAAAAAAAATGATAAGAGAGTTTTAATATTTTTTCTATTTAAAGTTTGACAATTTCTGTTGTTACGGTGTTTACTAAGACCGAGAAAATGAAAAGCTGCTATTTTCTAAGCTAATATGGCTGGGAACTATGTAACATTTACCCTTACTTGGGCAATTTACATAAAAAATAACAATGCGTAATCCAGAAAATGGTGACGTGGTGGTGCAGTGGGTAGTGCTGTCACCTCACAGCAAGAAGGTCGCTGGTTCAAGCTTCAGCTAGGTCAGTTGGCGTTTCTGTGTGGAGTTTGCATGTTCTTGTGATGGCGTGGGTTGTCTCCGGGTGCTTCAGTTTCCCCCACAGTCCAAAGACATGCGGTACAGGTGAATTGGGTAAGCTAAATTGTCTATAGTGTATGTGTGTTGAATGGGTGTGTATGGGTGTTACTCAGTGATGGGTTGCGGCTGGAAGGGCATCCACTGTGTAAAAACAGATGCTGGATAAGTTGGCGGTTCATTCCGTTGTGGCGACCCCAGATTAATAATGGGACTAAGCTTAAAAAAAAAAAAAAAAAAAAGAATATGAATAGAATATAAGATGTTGTTGGTTTTGTTAAACCACAGTCCTGACTAACTTTCATTTTCAAACCGTTAGTTAGTTGTTTTATCTTCAAGATCTGAGGTGAACTGCATGCTGCTGCTTTCAGTAGTATGGCAATAAATGTCAGGTAAAAGCGTATTCAAACTCACATTGGTAGCATTTAACACTGAACAAAGCCCAAAATCAGTACATGAGGTGACCATTGTCATAGTAGTTTATGCTGTTGTTCTGCCACGATGTCACAGAAATAAAAAGAATTTCTAAAATAGAAATATGTAGGACCAAAACCTTTTTTTTTTTTAATCAGGGAAATTTTAACCTCCTGAATTAATTTTACTGCTAGAAAAATGTGGAAATATAATAATCCAGTAACTCTTCTGCATTTTAAAAGTCTTCTACCCACAAGGGGGCACTTCCACACCTTCCCATATAAACCTCACATAGAGAAATACAGAGAACACTACTACGTACATTCACAGAAGACTAATAATCTCAGCTATAGACCTGCATGGATTTGAGGAAATCAAGGACACAATTCAACACCACGAGGACAGATCTGCTCTTCTCCAGTCACTGAACTTTGCCTTGCAAATAGAGAGGATACCGTTCAAAAAATACGGAGAGATAAGCATCATACACACAATTACTGTGTGTATGTGTGTGTGTGTGCGAGAAAGGGAAAGAGGAAGGAGGACACGTTTGCTGCATTGTGTGGAGGGACAGAGGTCATGTGACTGTGTGTGAGTGTATTTGGCTGCTCCACTCTGTGATTAATAGAGCAGGATGGATCCACTGCGGAGCTTACAAATATTAACACCTCTGTGACTGTCTCACACACACACAAGGTGAAAAGGACACTGCTGTCTCGTTTGTAATCAACAGCAGAGCAAAAGTAAAGTAATCCAGTCCATCTGGAGCAGGTGAGAGGAAGGATCAATCCACAATGACAAATTGCCAAATCACATACGTATGCACTATTCTTTGCCATTTAGTAGTATAAATAGTGTAAGTAGTGCGTTCACACTGAAAAAAAAACCTTGGACGATGCACTTATTCAAACAATAAAATGGTATTTAATATAATGTTGAACTCTTGATGCACTCAATGTTCCCAGATGTGTTTAAACAGTGAAAGTGGAGGAGCTATCAGCCGCTGAGGTTGGATTACTTCATTTCATTTGGATTGTGCATGCAAAATTCTTCTAAAGTTATTATTGTTGCCTCCTATAGTGAATGCAGTTGTACTTATGACTAGGGTTGGGCCGATAGACGATGCCATCGTCCATCGCCGATGGCCGATAAACTTCACGATGCTGAGCCGGTATCGCGATCCATCGCCCCACCCCACATTTATATTGATATATAACTTATCATTTGCATGTCATCTTGATAGCAATATATCCTTTTCATGAGCTGTGTTAAATTTTACATATAGCGGCCACTTGCACGGCTGACAGCATCGTGAGGATTAAATGAAAGATTATACAGTACCTCTCGCGCTTAAAATGTGTAGATTCAGTGGCAATGAATAAATTCGTCATGAATTAATTGATATTTAACAACCACCACCCACGATGACGATGCCATCGTCCATCGCGATGTTTCACATTAGACATCGTACAATGCCAAATTGGTCAACATCGCACAACCCTACTTATGACAGGGGAAACCCACAAATGTCAACTGGGAAAAGCTTGTAATTTAAGACATCAATCACAAATAAACAAACAAACAAACAACACACACACACACACACACACAAAAAAACTCAAAAACAAACTGTATGCCACTGATAATATCAGACATGGACCTCTGTGCTCATCCAGTGAGGGGAAAAGTAGGACCAAAAAGGAAGAAAGATGAAAAGGGGTGAAAAGGAAATGAAAACAGGAAACAAACAGATGGAGAGTCTGCGCTGCAGGTCTGTCATTAAATCTAGGTGGAGAACTGAGGCATGAGATTAGACCAACGTTTACTACAACACGATGTGTTGCATGGACACACAGAAAAATAGAGTCTAATAGGAGCACAGTGGACAGTTAAGAGTATATAGAACAGAGTTTAAAAGAGATGGATTGAAGAATAGAGTATGGAGTATCAAATGATTTAAAAAGAGTATGAAAGAATAAAGAAAAAAGAGAAAGTGAGTACAAATGGAGTATAATTATGTAGAAAATAGTAGAATGGAATAAATTACAGTGTAATAGAGAGTACAAGTCAGTAATAGAATATCATTTAGGAAAAGGGAGAATATTACAGTAGAATTAAGCATAATAGTAAAATAGTGTAGAAGAGATTATAAAAGTAAAGAATAAAAGGGTAAAATAGAGTATAATGGTGTACGATGAGATATACTAGAGATAAACAGCAGAGAGGAATATTATGGAAAAAAACAACAAACACATTAAAAAGAGTATAATAACAAGCATTTAGTTTGGGCGAGTTTTTGCAGCTGCTTTACAATGCCCTTTATGGGTGAACATTAGCCAGTGGGGGAGTGTCTTTTGTCTCTCCAGGTGTGAATTATTCATAACCATTGACACTCATGCAAAAAATGACCCAAAGTAGTATTTCCTAAATGTAAATCATTGTAATGCTTTCTTTGAATGACAGAACATAATAATTTTACATAATTGTGAAGTAAATATTCAAGCCTACAAGACTGGTTACTCAAAAGTCTTATTCTAGTCTATTCAGTGTGGTTTTTTGTACCTTATTTCAGCTTTTTTTTCTCCAAAACCTACTAAATCACACTATTTTTATTTTCTAGAAAACGCAAACATGTACATAGTGGTGTAAAGTAACAAATTACAAATACTCAAACTACTGTAATTGAGTTGTTTTTCTCAGGAATAGTAATTTACTAAGTAGTTTGCAAAAGGTGTACTTTTACTTTCCCTTGATAAGATTTTAGTGCTGTATCAATACTTTTACTCCACTATTTTCCTTCAACCTGCAGTCACTACTTTCTTAATGTCTATGGGGATTCGAAAAATCTATCCTGTGATTCCTGTCTAATCAAATCGCTCATAGAAGGTAAATCGCATCACACTAAACTACCTTAAGACATGGGCGATTAATAATTGCAGCAAACTGTTTGAAAGTATTAAAAGCATCTAAGAAGATGGACCCAGAGACAGTTTAGATCTGAGGTTGGCAAACTCAGTCCTGGAGGGCTGGTGTCCGACATGGTTTAGCTGCAACACTAATCTAACACACCTGAACATGCTAATCAGTGTTTTCAGGATCACTAGAAATCTATAAGCAGGAGCGTGTGATTAGAGTTGGAGCTAAACTGTGCAGGACACCGGCCCTCCAGGACCAAGTTTGCCCACCCCTGGTTTAGATGCATGTCACTGATGAGAAGATGATGGATGTGTACTGTATGATGACCGAAATGAAAAGAAAAATTGAAAAAGAAAACCGGGTTGACACAAGAACGCAACATCAGGTCCAACGCAATTATTGGTTTAAGATGTTGGATTTTGGTCACTTTCCAACACAATCTAAAATCAAACAAATATCATAATCAATTGACGTCGTTTTTGTACATCAAAATAACATTGTCCTTAGACACTGGCTAGACATCGAATTTTAGTCACCTGACATCAAAACCTACATCTAACCTAATAACTTAACCTTACCTTATCTTAACCTTATCTTACCCAAGTCTTATAACATTGTGCACCTGCTGGGCAATAAGTAAATGCACTACAGAATGTTACGTTTACACACATCCACAAATTACATGTAAATGCATTATGCTTTTTACAGCGTATTTAAAAAACTAGGGTTTTATATTTTGAGTAATATTTACAAGACACCTTTACTCTACTTGCTCTGCATATTTAGGCAAGTAATGGTACTTTTACTTAAGTCTGATTTTTCAGTACTCTTTCCACCACTGCATGTACATCAATATTTCTCACATATTATTGTAGCAAAGATTGTGCTGAATACAAAACAAATACATGCTGGCAAATACTATGTAATAAAAAGCTGAAATAAGCACAAATATCAGGGCATGTCAAAACATCTTAGGGGCCCCATAATTAACCTCAGACCCCAGAGGGTTCAAATTAACAGAGATCAGAAGTAAGCAAAGAACTCTTAATCTGATAACCATGGTAACCACAATCTTTAAATATAGTACCATCATTAACAATGCATTAAAAATGAATCAGAGCTTTAATCCCTGAACCACAACTGCACCATTTTGCAGCCAATCAGAGAAACCCTGAACCTCTGCATCTGTGACATCATCATTCATTCATATAAAAACATTTAGTTTTATAGACGCATCCTCTTTGTTTCTGTATGTTGTATGAAATGGTTGTTGTACTCTCTCCTGCCAGTATTGTTGTAAATGTTTTATGACATACATAATGCATGAGTTTAGAGCCAGGTTTGTGAATATTCAGAGACTCTCTCGTAGATTTGATCCAATGAGGGGGGGTTTAATGAAAATCTCAATCTCAATCTAATCCTCTTATTCACTATAAACTCTTCTATCTCACTCACAAGCACACACAGCCTGGCAGTCAATCAAACAACATAGCAACGCGCATCAGCTCTAAACGCTGTTGTCAAGCACTTCGTCATGGCAAGACTGAATAATTAAGAGGCTTCCTCCAGTCATGCGTTATCCTGGGCAACCCGAGCCGGCCACTATCTGGGTTATTTACGCAGACTGGAGAGAGTTTCTGGAGTGTTATTAAGTGTGTGTTTGTGAAATCTGTTCATGTTCTTAGATCAAGCAGATATGTATAAATAATCTTTACTCTTGACCCATATAGCGCATTTGAAAGAGGATATGTTACAATTCTGACTTAACACTTTAAATATAGCTCATCAGATCAGTGCTGTAGTGAGTTATTCACCTCTTGTACCTTCTTGTGAGTTTTTACACATACAATCTTAAAGGGGATTTATTATGTCCCTTTTAACAAGATTTAAAATAAGTCTCTGATGTCCTTAGTGTGTATATGTGAAGTTTCAGCTCAAAATACCTCACAAATATATATTTTTTAAGTCTTTGAAACTGCCCGTTTTGATCAATATTGTGGCGTTTTGGTGACTGTTGCTTTAAATTCAAATGAGTCTCGTCTCTTATCAAATGAGGGTGGAGCTACAAACACCTGTGTGTCAGCATAGCGGCAGGTTCAAAACAGGACTAACGTCATCTCTGAAAAACTGTAATAGTGAGGCCAAACAACAGTATTTATATGCAAAGCATTCTGGGATTGACTACAGAAGACTCACCAGACAAGAAGGCAAACTGTTTCCTGAGGTCTGGGCTGATGTCTGCGGCACACAGAGGACTGCTCTCCTGCTGCATAATCTCATCTGCACAACAAACCAACAAACACATTCAGTTAGAAACAGGGGGGAAATGCTTAGGCAAAAGTGAGTAGGCAAAAAAAATAATAATAATGACCAACAGATACTCTTAAAAACTCAGAATATAAATGGTAATAAAATAGTTTAAGCTAAAGATTGGTGTATACAGTTGATGTCAGAATTATTAGCCCCCCTTTGATTTTTTTCTTTTTTAAATACTTCCCAAAGGATGTTTAACAGAGCAAGGGAATTTTCATAGTATGTCTGATAATGTTTTTTCTTCTGGAGAAAGTCTTATTTGATTTATTTCGGCAAGAATAAAAGCAGTTTTTAATTGTTTTAAACCCATTTAAAGGCAAGCTATATTTGTTTTCAATAGTCTACAGAACAAACCATCATTATTCAATAACTTGCCCAATTACCCTAACCTGCCTAGTTAATTAACCTAGTTAAGCCTTTAAGTGTCACTTTAAGCTGTATAGAAGTGTCTTGAAAAAAATCTAGTCAAATACTATTTACAGTCATCATGGCAAAGATAAAATAAATCAGTAATAAGAAATGAGTTATTAAAACCATTATGATTAGAAATGAGTAGAAAAAAATTCTCTGTTAAACAGAAATTGGGGAAAAAAATAAACGGGGGGCTAATAATTTAGAAGGTTTAATAATTCTAACTTCAACTGGGTCAAAGATGAGATACTGCATCAAATTAGACTTAAAATTGATATTATAGCTTTTACTTTAATATTTCATTATAGTTTCATTTCATTCTCAATTAAAACATTGTGGTAACAATTGGGTAAAAGCTAATGTTATAGGGATATTGGCGGTATAGTAAAAATATCTTAAATTAAAATAAAAAATAGTTTGTATTTTTAGTTGCACGGTGAGTCTTTTAATGCAGTCATCAAAAGATTCTTGTTCTAAACATGCCTGTTTAGCATTTGTAATATATGACTACTGTTACACTGAATAATGTCTTGATGGTGATCTTCTATAAATCCTGGTATAAGCAGCATGATATTCATTATGTTTTGCTCAGATTAATAAGACATATATAATGAATACAATATGTGTATAAAAGAAATAAAGATGAATTCTTGAAAACATAATGGAGTAGAAAATTCTGTTTCAGTGCACCAAAACTCATTTTAAGAAAATGGCTTTAAATAATACAGTAGGGGAAACAAGTATTCACCATTTGTTGTTGACTTGAAATTTTCACCAGACGTCGGTAACAACTAAATAAATACATATATTCAAAGAAAACAAATCTAATTAGTTTCTAAATTAAGTTGTGTAATAAAATAAAAATGACAGAGGGAAAAAAGGATTGAACACATGAAGAAGGGGAGGTGTGGAAAGGCAGCGAAAGCCCAGACAGCAGCTGAAATCTCTTAATTAAGCTGAAATTTGTAGTCCTTCAGCAACCCTCTTCCCTTCCTAAGTGTAAATGAATATCAGCTGCTTCAGTCTAACATCTACATTATCAGGGTGATGAGGATGAAACCAGAGTGGACATTTCAGCAAGACAATGATCCAAAACACAGCCGAGGAAACTCTCAAATGCTTTCAGAGAAAAAAAAATCAAGCTGTAGAATCACCCAGCCAATCACCTGACTTGGATCCAATATAAAATACAAAAAAAATAAAATAAATAAAGATCAGATTTGATAGACGAGACCCACAGAACCATCAAGATTTACACTGTTACAGTTAGTGACAAACTCACACATGAGCAATTTATCTAACTTCATTCTCCACATGAGAGGCGTCTCAGAAGAGTGTCTGAATGAATGAAGTGAGACTAGATGGAAGAGTAATCGAATGTACTAAAATATGAAGCAAGAGAAGAGAAGAGAAGAGAAGAGAAGAGAAGAGAAGAGAAGAGAAGAGAAGAGAGAGTGTGTTTCTTCTAAGAAGATTACTGTAAGCAGCTTGGAGAGCATCCGCCACTGTAGTGTGTATGTGTGTGCGTTTGAGTGTGTGAGTGGAGCATGTCCATGAGTGTGCAGGTGTACATGTGTGGGGTGTGTAGATGTGTCTAAGTGGTGTGTGTGTATACTTCTTTATTTTAAATTGTATAATGACATGCGTATGACCAACAGTGGTGTTATATTGTAGTTAAATTTGTGGTTTACGAGGACGAGGTTGCCTTGTGTCCTTACAATCAGAAAAGCTTAGAAATCATACTTAACAGGGTCTTCTGACATTCAAAATGTTCCACTAGTTTTAATGAGGGTTGAGTTTAGAGGCAGGGGCAGGGTGAGGCCATATAATAAGCAGTTTTTACAGTATAAAATACATTATGTCAATGGAGAATTCTCATAAATCACATAAGTTTGTGTGTGTGTTTCTGCACTCCACACAATTTAAACTTAAAAATTTAAGTGGATTGAACAAAAAACAATTAAGTTTTCCAAACAAAATCTTAAAAGTTGTGTTGTTTCAGCTCATTTTAAATAAGAAGTTAGATTTTTTTTTTGAGTGTGTGAATTACTGTGGTTCATCTTTCTCTGAGATTGCACTTGCTTAAATCAAAACAAATAAGTTTGAATCTAAACACACACAAATAAAGGTGAAATCAGGTCACAGTGAACAGACGAATGTGAAACAAAGCAAAAAAAATAAAAATAACAACAGACCACTGGTGCAGTGCTTATCAGCAAGGATAAAGTTACTGGACGACAGACGGAAACACAAATGCACTTTCATCCGTCGCTTCTGCTGTTAGTCTGGTGTTTGGGACCTTTGTGAACTCAGCATATGGATAAGTAGGTCACAGGTAAACATTAAACACACAGGACGGTAGTGGGTTTATGATTTCATCATTCATTTTCTTTAGTCTTTACAAACTAAACTTTTTTTTTATATTGTACAAATGATAAAAAGTAAAATAGCTATCAGACAGAACAAACCACATCAATCCAGTACAAAACAACACAATCTTATGCCACAAATTGTTGGGTAAAAAAGTAGTTAATCAGGGGGTTCAAAATTAACATTTGAACATTCCTGCTGTTATAAAATAAAATAAAATAAAATAAATACATGCAGACTTTGCAGACATGCAAAAAACACAAGATAAAACATAAAACAAAAAAACAATAAAAGCTAATTAATATAAATAAATGTTTCAAGTACATGCAGACTTTGATAGCAAAAGAGACATCCTAAAAAATAATAAAACAACACAAAAACACAAAACAAAGCCAAAACAAAACATGTACATCGTAACAAACAACACAAAAAACTACAACAAAACCAAAAGCAAAGCAAACCAAACAAAACAAAACCAAAAGCAAAGCAAAGCAAAAATAAAACTTTTTACAAATAAATTTTGGAAAATAATAATTCAATTTCGGTCAAATACTTTTATTAAAGTCAATACAAAATAAAGTCTAAATTTTATACTATAGATATTAGCTTCAGTAAAAAAATAAAATAAAAATATTTTCATAAAAAATGACAACACAAAAAACACGTACGTTTCACACTATTGTTCCAACAATTTATCTTAAATGTGCAGTGTGTAAGTTTGACACCCAGTGGTTGAACTAGGTATTGCACTCCTGGACAAAACAAGCACAAGTGCAGGTAGAAGATTGCGGATCAAATGGACAGAGTCTGACAATCAAGCCTAAAAGCTGATTTAAACAGTGTTCTATATCAAAGCAACGGCACGCGATAAAAGGAAGATTTTCATATTAAAGGAGTTTTTGTTGTAACCAAGACTGAACATGCATATTTTAGAAACGGCTTCTATTTCTCACAGATGAACAACAGAAGACTGACATTGATTACCTCAGGTACACCTCATGTGCTTTATTCAGTGTTAAATGCTAGCAATGTGAGTTTGAATGCCATTTTACATTACATTTATTGCCATACTACTGAAAGCAGCAGCAGATAGTTCACCTCAGATCTTGAAAATAAAATAAACCGTTTAGAATAAAACTTTAGACTCAAAACCAACATATCAATGATTCAGCATGCACATTTAATAATGATAAAGAGGTTTAATGTGTATTAATTAGATTATAAACCTTACCATTTCATTGGAGTGCAGTGAGTGCACTATTCTGTGCTTCTGAATGGCTGTATTTAAACTTCTGTCGTGTTTCATCTGGTGCAAACAGTTAAATTGCTTATCACTGCAAATCACTTCACTTAGCGTGTTGTTAGGACGCACCATTACAATGTAACCTGCTCACCAAATTTTTTTCGCTCGTAATATTTGTATTATTTGCTAATTAATAACCTCATGTGGAACTCTGAATCTGCATCTCATTTCGAAGTCTGCTTATGTGCACTAGAGGTCGCATTTCAGTCACGGACGCATGCTTTGAGAGCCTTTCTGACTAAATTAATGAAATGCGCTGTTTGCCACCAAACCCGGGGTGTTAAAATATAATTGGCTAAAGTGGCAGTGGGCGGGTTAAATTAACAAAACAAAGACAGACGTTCTGGCACAGAAGGCCCATTTTCAAAGCCCAATATTTGACTTCAGCATTGTTTTTCAGTTAACAGGAATGTTCACTTAGCATGTTTCTTAAATATCTGCACATATTATGGTATTTTTATCCTTTGGAGGAGTCAAAAACTTGCATACAGCACCTTTAAATCTAATCCTTCACCTGCCAACAGCTTTTGCCACTTTGCATGTGGTCATATTAGACCACAAATGTAATTTTCCAACAGCTTTACAATCACTCCCATCTCCTCAGCATCTTCAATGACATATTGCTGTTGATTAAACCTTATTTTTACTCCAAAAAGACAGGCCAAGTTTCACATGGGCTGATAAAGCGGCATGTTAATCTAATCTCCCGTGTCAGGAAATGCCCTTGTCTGAAAGCTGGAGTACAGTGGAGGAGCGGCGAGAGAAGATAAGGCCTCTTTGAAGCCTGAAGGACAGTGACGTGAAACACATTACAGCATTACAGAAAGAAAAAAAAAACACATGCTGGCTACTCACTATATTATTAGGTTTCTGTGAAGTTCAATGACATTGTGTGAACTTCAAGCATCAAAATCTTACCATAAGATACAGACTCCTGAACTTTAAAGTTTAGCCCTCAAACTATTAATAACATGCTCTACTCAAACAAAACAAAACTAGATCTGTTCTCAATTCGTCACAGATTGCAGGTGTACGGCAAACCATTTTAACACAAATGTCCTATTTTGAATCACTGACTTGTAGGATGTCATTCAGAGAATCAATGTTGACTAATATTTATTCTTATTATAACCACATTTCTACTAGTAGGAATTCATTAAATACTTTTTAAAGTCACACACAAGATACTACAGCTTATTTATTAAATACTTGTTATATCAATTAAGCGTATACAAGTTTTATTAAAACATGATATCTATTCATTAGATAACCAAATTTATAAAAAACTTACTAATTATACCAGGGGTTCTCAATGTCTACAGTAAAAGGTAAAAAACAGAATTTTTATTTAGGTCAAATGTCCGAAACAATTGATATAACATAGCTTGTTTTTAATAAACATCCATAACATGCATTACAAGTCAACACTATTTATTTTTTCTTTAAATAAAGTGGCACTTGCATTCAAAATACATTAAATACAATGCGAAAGTGGCTAAACCACTAATATAAGTGGATTTTTGAGCAAAACACAACAAAGGGTAGGGCTAATAGTTTCTGGATGCAGTCTTGATGATGCAAGCTGAGATTGCATATATCAGAGGTGTAAATGTCAGACACAATGCACTCAACAGAGGTAGTGACATCACATTAGCTATGTTTCCATCCAAAAATGCACAAAACTGGAATATCACATCTCAACCTTTTTAACCTCGGAGCCCACCTCCTTCTCCGAATTTTATTTTGAAGACCCAGGTCTGACATTTTTAAATAACTGATTGTCTGGAGCAGTGGTTCTTAAAGTGGGGGGTCCCTGAGGGGTTGCGGGACAATGAAGGGGGGGGGGGGGGTCGCCTGTTGATTTCCAAAAATCTATTTATTTTTAAATAGTAATAAGAATTACCATATTTTATCCATAGCCTACTGAAAAAAAAATAGTTGTTCACAGTTACTATATACTATATAGTTACTATAGTAGCTTATAGTTACTAGTTCTGGATTGCGACCCTTGAGGTAGTTACATTATATTAAAGACACAGCAATAGCGTCAGATGCAGCAGATTGATTTTAAAACACCAGGTTAAACTTTCTGGCACATTTACAGCACTGACATACATTTAAACTAAATAAGACTTGGGTCTGTTGGTGTGTGTGCTCCATTGCATGCAAGGTTTCTGTATTTATAACCACCTCTGAGGATATCGGGGGTCGCAAGTCACTGGCATTGTTATTTTGGGCTTCGCGGGCTGAAAAGTTTGGGAACCCCTGGTCTAGAGACAATGCTAATAAAAATAGGTGGATGGAAGTGTAGCTTGTGAAGGGTAGGGTTAGGTTTGAGCATTAAATAGCCTTGCATGCGGGCCAAATGCACCAGGTCTACATCCAGAGCTCTCTTCAAACAAAAGTGAAAAATACAAAAGGTGTGTAATGAAAAGTTAGGTGTTGTAGTTTTGTGGTTCTTATATCTGTATTTTGTGGACACTGCCGTTCAAAATGTCAATGTTTCATTTTATAGTGGCGTTTCACCTTTACACTCTTTACAACCCCTATTATATCATTACAAATCAAGCAGAATGGCTTTGTGCTGGCTTGTGGCAAAACAAACGCATAATTATCTGTCCATTCAACTTTGTCTATTCTCTTCATCAAGTTTTCTTTTGCCTGAGACTGACATCTTCATCCATTCAAATGATCGCTTTGCTGCAGTGCTTTAAAGCAGGCGCATAAGCACAATTAGCACGCTCAATCACGCGAAGCCTTGTATGATCACTGAATGTCATGAAAACTTTGAATATTTTGCCTTCGATTTTATTTCAGCCCGTATTTTTTTAAACACAAATACAAACTACTAAACTGTTGATTTAAAAGGTGTATGCAATTATTAATGAAGGAAATCGATTTGAATTCTTTATGCAAGGTCTTGCAATACAAAATGGAGTCGGTCCGGAATGAATACCCTATAGCAGGGGTCTCAAACTCAATTTACCTGGGGGCCGCATCAGGCAAAGTCTGGGTGAGGCTGGGCCGCATAAGGGATTTCACAAAAAAAAGTCCTCAAATGTCATTAATAACAGTTTTAATTATTTCTTCTGAACATGAAGTGTCCTGAACATTAATAGAACATTGAGTGAAGATTATGAACAGTTCTTCTGAACATGGCATCTTTTGCCTACTTCTTGCTGCCAGAGACTTGACAGCGCTTCTTCTCACAAATCTGAACCACATTTGGCTTTAGAGCGGAAGCAGTTGAGACCCTCAGTATGGCTTGAAGATGATCATCATTAAGTCTAGACCTGTACTTTGACTTATTGAAGTCCTAGGGAAAAAAGTGGGGGAACTCACTCAAAACTTCCATTCCCTCACCTAAAAAAAAGGCGTATATATGTATAAATAAAACACCCCCACCCCACTCCAGTCACATCAGTCTGTACTAGTCTGTATCTACCTATAATATATATAAGATGCAGGGCAGGCACGTGCACACATAGGGCTCAACCTGTGCAGAGCACATGCCCTTTTTAGTCTTGCATAGAAAGTGCCCTTGATCAAAAGTGCCCCCGCGACGCGATACATCCTCGGTCCCGCCCTTCAGTAGGCGCGCGATAACACCGCTCTTGAGTACGCGCGCGACAACACAGCTGATCAGAACGCGCGCGACAACACCCCTTTGTTTACACGGCGGGCGGGGAATGCCAGTGACCGCTGTGTACGGATAGAATCAGCGGAGCGGGGAGCGCTCTCTCTCCCCGCTCCGCTGATTCTGTCAGTGTACAGTGGTCGGCGCGGGCCACAAAATATTGCACTGAGGGCCGCAAATGGCCCGCGGGCCGCGAGTTTGAGACCCCTGCCCTATAGACTTTGAGAAGCCCTAAATTATACTTTAACAAAAGCAAATTGATAAAAATAAGTCAGAAATTGAGTCAATTTGCGAGGCATAAAGTTAGAATTGAAAGATGCAAAAAAAATTAAAAAAAAAAAATTTGTAAGAAATTCAAAAAGCATCAAATCAAGTCAAAATTTTGAGATTTATTTGGTGCCACTGTGTGAAACAGTATCTCTAACAATGTAAACAATGTAATGTAATTTTCAGTTACAGTAGTATTGGTATCTGATGAATAAATACTAGCATAACATAACAAAACACTGCTATATAATACATACTGTTACCTAACAAAAAAGTACTAGGGTCAATTTATTAGGTTGCAATCCCTATCGAATGAGTACTGGTATATAATAAATAAGAACTAGTATCTAATTAACAATAATAGTATAATAATAGTAATCTAATTTTAGAAAGCGACTAGTCCCTAAAGAATAAGTACTATTAGGTAATGAATACGTTCTTTTACTTTGCGGAAAATAGTATTAGAAGAATTAAAACAGATCCTATAATTGTGTTTTATAGATTAAATATTAAAATGGCTTGCCATACCGCTGAGCACCTGTTTTCACCACTCTTAACACCTTCTTTTGGCTACGGGGAGACACAGACAGATGCTTGAAGATTAAGAGATGTAAATCCTTAACCTGCCCTGGTAACACAGACAGAGAGCTGCTAAAAGTCTGGCTCGCTGCCCCAGTTGCAGACCACGTTCAGATTAAGATCACTGTAGGATTGCTGGACTCTGTGACAGTGTGGCGTGACTTTAAGGATTCAGAAACAGATGCTGTAGTGTGGGTTAAAACCGAGCTTCTGAGGTTAAGAGACGTTTCTGGCACAGAAAGGAGAAACGTGATGACCAGCAAACAACAAGATATTGACCTTTACAGTTCACTACGGGCTTCAGAATTAGATCTCCTTGAAGCAGATCATCATTTGTGTGTGTAACAGGAATTTGTGGTGCTTTTTGACTCATTTACACATTTGAGAAGTTTTCAAACGACGACACAGATGCTTTCACATGTACACACCCACACATGCAATACAAATGTGTTTAGCATGGTGCAATATTGATTTCAAAACACCACCACACATTACTGTAATTTAACCAAACCCACACAAACCAAACAAACCCAGCAGCGCATGACAGTGTCTGTGATTGTGTGTCTCTCTGTGTGTGTGTGTGTGTGTGTGTGGTCACGTGATGTGCGTTTACAGCGGACGGAGGGCTGTTCAGAAATGCTAGGTAAAAATGTTGTGGATCTGGTTAATATTCGTTATAAAATGGCATTTTAACACCAAGATGTATTAGTGTAAACAAGGCCTAAGTGTGTATTTTTGCGAGCGGGTTTGCGATGGGGGCGGTGCAAGGCGTAGGATCGGCAATGCCGGCTCAGCATCGCATTGTCTATTGGCCATCGGTGATGGATGATGACATTGTCTATCGGCCCAACCCTAACCCAAACCAAACCAAACCATACCAACACAAACCAAGCAAGCAAAAACTAAACCAAACCAATACAAATCAAAACCAAACATAGCCAACCCAAACCAAACAAACCAAAACCAAAGCAACCCAAACCAAAGCAAAGCAAACCAAACCGACCCAACCCAAACCAAACAAAAAAACAAATCAAACCGACCCAACCCAACCCAAACCAAAAAAAAAAAAAAAAAACAACCCAAACCATACCAACACATACCAAGCAAGCAAATACCAAACCAAACCAAACAAACCAAAACCAAACAAACCCAAACCAAACAAACCAAACCTAACCTTACCCAAACAAAACAAACCAAAACCAAAAGCAACCCAAACCAAACCAAACCGACCCAACCCAACCCAAACCAAAAAAATAAAAAAATAAAAAATCCCAAACCAAAACCAAACAAACCCAACCCAAACAAAACCAACCCAACCCAAGCCAAACCAAACCAAAACCAAACAAACCAAACCAAACCAAAACCAAACAAACCCAACCCAAACAAAACCAACCCAACCCAACCCAAGCCAAACCAAAACCAAACAAACCCAACCCAAACAAACCCAACCCAAGCCAAACTAAACAAACCCAACCCAAGCCAAACCAAACAAACCAAAACCAAACAAACCCAACCCAAACAAACCCAACCCAAGCCAAACCAAACAAACCCAACCCAAGCCAAACCAAACAAACCAAAACCAAACAAACCCAACCCAAACAAACCCAACCCAAGCCAAACCAAACAAACCAAAACCAAACAAACCCAACCTAAACCAAACCAACCCAACCCAAACAAACCAAAACCAAACAAACCCAACCCAAACCAAACCAACCCAACCCAAACCAAACAAACCAAAACCAAACAAACCCAACCCAACCCAAACCAAACAAACCAAAACCAAACAAACCCAACCCAAACCAAACCAACCCAACCCAACCCAAACCAAACAAACCAAAACCAAACAAACCCAAGCCAAACCAAACAAACCAAAACCAAACAAACCCAACCCAAACCAACCCAACCCAAACCAAGCAAACCAAAACCAAACAAACCCAACCCAAACCAAACCAAACAAACCAAAACCAAACAAACCCAACCCAAACCAAACCAACCCAAACCAAACCCAAAGCAACCCAAACCGACCCAACCCAAAAAAAAAAAAAAAAAAAAAAATTCAAACCCTTTACAGTACTTATAGAAATTAATTTAATGGTTTGTACCAATTCTTTTCCTTAAATGATTTTAAAATGGGTTGTCACAACTTATTGGTAGTTACAGTACTCAGATTGCTTCGTTTACTCAAATGGTTTAAGTTCACAGTACTCATTAGCATTAGTTTTTGAACTTATATGGTTTAGTTGCAATCGATTTCCTCAAATGGTTTGAGTTACCTTAACTTTTTGGGTTTTACAGTGTACTCAAATGGACCATCAAAATAAAGTGTTACCTAATATTTTGCTTTTCTATGACGTGGTTAAAAGTCATACTGAAATCTGTCATAACCTAAAGTTCATCTCACATCTCCATCATACGCTGCTTCAGGCTAGAAGAGTTTATTCTTGCTTTTGCAACATCACAAAAGGCCAAATGTAGTATTGAGAGAAATGATAAAAATAGAAAACAAGTCGAGGGAGTTTTTTTTTTTTCTTTTGCCAGCCGCTCCATGACAAGTTCCTCTGTATTCCAAATTGGATTGTATTCCAAACGATATTATACATTTAAGCAATTAGGTTAGAGAGGCTGTTGCATTGTGAACGTTGTCACGGCTTCAGGGCACATGACACAGACACACAAATGCCAGAAAGCCTTTCATCTGGGAAAAAGTTCACAATACTGGACAAACACAAAGGCCTTGTTGTTTTTTTGCGTTTTTTAAAATTGGCAGGTAACAAATACTGATCAAACGCTTGTGTTCAGTTCCAGCAAGGATGAATTAGGCTGAATTTACACTTATAGTTTGGTTTGGTTTGACTAGTTTGGTTGGGCTAGGCTAAAAGAGAAGTTAGATATACTTTCATTTGCAGAGTATTGGTAACGTGTCTGAAGAGCGAGGAGGGATAAGGGTTACAGTGAGGAGGGGTGAGATGGGTGCGCGACGTATCCGAGGACCGATAGGGAGACGCGCGATTTCCGGGAGATTATCAATCGTTTGCGGGCATCTGGGAGTCTCTTTGCATTTGTGGGAGACTCCCAAACTTCCGGGAGACTTGGGATGTGTGGTGAATGACCTCCCGCCCTACACATAATTCTCTTTTCATATAGCCGTATGCCTACTACATATCCATAAAACACTGTGATATGACCGGGCACGGATCATATTGTTTTCTCACTATACTTATTCAATTAAGCAATCTTAGAGCGATTGTTTTGGTGCGGATCCGAGAGAGATTGTTGGTTTCACATATGCCAAATGAACCACGCTAACTGGGCAAACGAGAAAGGTTCCGAAACAAAAATGTAGGTGTGAAAGCACCTTTAGTTAAAATGGAGTACATTTAAGTACTGAAAATGATTAATTGGCGTTATAGGGGTTGCGTAATGGTGCAATTTGTACTAACACGGTGGAAAAACTGAACACTTCACTAGTGAGAAAACAGTTAAACAGACCATCTGTGGTTAAGACATGCAGCTGAAAAGTCGCACGAACAAAGCTCACTGCTAAATATCAACAAACAAAGATGCAGAACGTATTTAAACATTTGATATTCACTTAAAAAGAACTTAAGAAATGAAATGCCACCAAAAATTGTTAAATTAGGACATAATCCCAAGCCATCTGTAACACTACTGCCTCACAGAAATAGCTCGAAGCTAGCGAACAACCAAACTGAAGCGAAATGCATCGCTAAAGTGGCTACAAAAGCTAAAATTCTCCAAACAATTGACTGATATGATATAAGCTATAAATAAAAATCATTCTTAAGTACTTTATGGATCGAATTTAAATTGCAAGCACAAACAGCAATGCTGTGCAAATCTCCTCCAAAAGGTCAAAGGGCGCTTTCAAACGGGCGCTCAAATGGGGAACAACAATGAAGAAACAGCCCAGAAAATCCCCAAGTGTTGCATTAAAAGCCAAAGATTTAAGGTACAGTCTAGGTGGGATACAGCTGAGGATACTTAAGTCAATATAGCATAATTTTAATAATAATATGTTTAAAAATATGTTTACATTACTGTGAGGTTTGGGGTAGTGGTAGAAATTAATAAAATACAATTTAGTAATTTAATAAACGATATAAATAATACTCAGTATGATTACTGTTTTTACATTACTGTGATGGTCGGGGTAAGAGTAGCGGTTTATGAAATATTAATAATGGATAATTGAATAAATAATATAAATAGTTCTCACTAACATCCACCCATGGCTGTATCCCTTATAGCAACAACCAACTTTTAGCTGCTTCATTGTGGCACATTCACCAGTGTTCTAGCCCATGCACTGGGAAACTGTGGACACTGCCTATGCTGTTGTGTTCACATGCTCAACAGAAATGACTATGATTGGCCGTGAAGGTCATCAGTTCACCAAACTCACCACTGTTTACTGAGTGTAACCACAGATACAGGGACACTGATCAGCTCAACAGATTCAAAATGGAGTGTTCCTTTAAAAGCCTTTACTTTGAACACCGTATACAACAGAATAAAGAAATCGTTTGTCATTTTCTTCTCCGTCCAATCAGCAGCCGTGCTCTCTCTCATTTGCATTTCTCTCTCTCTGGGCTCCAGCTAAACAATGCTCTGCCGTTGAGGCGCGTTCAGTCTTGTCACTGTGGCCTCAGCTGGGCTCATGAGAAAGAGACTCCGGCGCTTCATTCTCCGGCTCATCTCGTGGTGTTTCATCAACAAAAGCCTCCGTTCAATACAAAACATCCTCTCACACATCCGCAAAAACCAAAGCAGCAATAACAGGCCTGTAGAAGCGGTCACAGGCGCCAAGAACGCCAACCGCACACTGACAAAGCCATTGAGCGTCCGAGATCTGCTATTCAGGAGAGACAGACGCTCTCGGTTTAATGCCATTCAGCGGAGAGACCAGTATTCTTTACATGGCCTTGCATTTTTAATGGCGTGACGCTATACCTCCGTGTGATTGAAGATCTGGGGTTGGACTGAAGCCTGGAAGAGCTCAGTAATAAAAAGAGTCATCTTCATTTCTGGATGCGGCTTGTTGTGTTTTGTTAGTAGATGGAAGCAAAACTACAAAAATAAATAGTTTAATGTTATGCATTATATTTACAGTATTACAATACTTAATAAAAAGTTGATAGTTGACAAGGACATATAATATAATCTAAAATATTTATCATAAATAAACAAAAAGATAGGGCGGCGCGGTGGCGCAGTAGGAAGTTGGGGTTTCTGTGTTTTCATGTTCTCCCTGTGTGATGTGCGTTAATGAGGTAGCGTGAATGACGCAATTCGTGCGAATGAAGGGGCGCAAGTTGAGCGTTTTGCGCGATTGACACGCTTAACGTTTGTATCAGACACGGCTTCAAACAAATTTACGTTGTTTATCAACCTTCCTAAAAGAAAGCACATAAACACAGTTATTCTCTCAATAAAATCCATGTTAGCCAAACCTGCGTCTATTTAGTGAATAAAGCTGATTTGACACACGAATGAAGCAAGTAAACTCAAAATATTCACGCGTCTATTTACGAGAAAATGCCGTAATTTTTTCACACAATCCGGTGTGAACACAGCATAACAGGCACATGGGAACAGTGGGCAGGGAGAACTAGCATTAAAGGCACAGGCCACAAAAACAGCTACAAGATGCCTGAAAATAACTTCAGAAAGGTGTAAAAAATAATCTCATGGGTGCTTTGAGCTGAAACTTTATAGACACATTCTGGAGACACAAAAAAACTAATCTTAAATCTACATTTACATTAAATTTAGTCATTTAGCAGACGCTTTTATCCAAAGCGACAAACAAATGAGGACAAGGAAGCAATTTACACAACTATAAGAGCAACAATGAATAAGTGCTGTAGGCAAGTTTCAGGTCTGTAAAGTCTAAGAAGGAAAGTATTAATATTTATTTATTTTTTTGAGTACAGTTAGTGGTATATATCCAGAGAGGCAATTGCAGATTAGGAATGGAAGTGGAGACTAAATAGTTGAGTTTTTAGTCGTTT
Source organism: Danio rerio (assembly GCF_052040795.2). NCBI lineage: Eukaryota > Metazoa > Chordata > Actinopteri > Cypriniformes > Danionidae > Danio > Danio rerio. The sequence continues at coordinate 48,911,999 of NC_141021.1, read as the reverse complement.
CTTGAAAACAGCGAGTGACTCTGCCGTTCTGATGCAGTTAGGGAATTCATTCCACCAACTGGGCAGATTGAGTGTGAGCGTTCGGGAAAGTGATTTCTTCCCTCTTTGGGATGGAACCACGAGGCGATGTTCATTCACAGAACGCAAGTTTCTGGAGGGCACATAGATCTGCAGAAGTGAGAGCAGATAAGAAGGGGCGCAGCCAGAAATCGCTTTGTAAGCAAACATCAGAGCTTTGAATTTGATGCGAGCAGCAACTGGCAGCCAGTGCAAACGGATAAGTAGCGGAGTGACATGTACTCTTTTAGGTTCATTAAAGACCACTCGTGCTGCTGCGTTCTGGAGCAGCTGCAGAGGCTTGATAGAGTTAGCTGGAAGCCCCGCTAGCAGAGAGTTGCAGTAGTCCAGTTTGGAGAGAACAAGAGCTTGAACAAGGAGTTGAGCTGCATGTTTAGATAAGAAGGGCCGGATCTTTCTGATGTTATAGAGTGCGAATCTGCACGATCGAGCAGTTCTAGAAATGTGGTCAGAGAAGTTTATCTTGGAAAAAAGTGGTAAAATATGTACCTGTTGAATAAACAGTGTCCACTACCAACAAACAACAGACTTTTTGCCAGCAAATATGCTAAAAATATATATTTTAATATGTTTCCTACCCTTAATTACACCAATCAAGAATCTGTCTAAAAATGTCTAAAGTTACCACTAATACAATTAAAAAATAGTTACTACTAACAATAAAGTAAATCAAATGTAAACTATGAGTGTAAAGTTACACCATTTTCGTGTCAACATCGGTTTCAATGGTGCCAGCAGTGAAAATCTGGGGCTGTGGACAATGTGGAACATGTATTGTTCCTTGATGGGTCCGTCCTCACTATCTTTCCCATATCCAGTAGAGTTACAGTGTGGAGAAGCCCCAAAGACACATACCAAATTTCCAAATTGTCACAGTGCAACATTTAGGTCAACGTAGAGATAACATGATCATAACAACTGTTATATTTTACATGCAAAACTGCCCTTCATGTTGCAATCTGATTGTTAACAAATTAATAATAAAACTTACATTACGTTTAATCATAAATCATTCAAGTAAATTCTTTGAATAAGATATTCATACTTTAAAAGGTCAGAATAAAAATAAATAAATTTAAAACACAGCCCAGCTCATCGTTAATAACTCACTAAAATCCTGATTTTCTAATATTATAACGTAAAATAAGCCAAATCAAAACAGCAAAAGGATTTAGCTATAAATATATTCATATAGGGAGGTCTTCAAGATCTCACCTCTACTAGGACTGTGTTTCCTGGTGCATGAGAACAAGGAGAGCATGTTTTCGGTGTCTCTGCGGTCGTGTCCACTCTCTGCATTATTTACACCACTTGCTTTAAAACTAGACAGTATGACACACAGATGGAAAAACCGAGCACATACCAACACACACTCAATGTTAACATGCTAGGAAAACATCCTCTTTGTTCTTCATGTCTGAGCAAGCAGCCCAGGTTAACCACATGTTGCAGGTTTTGTTAAAGACCTCTTGGCTGTGTCTTGTCCGAGCCTGTCTGCACTATAAAGAAACCATTCCAGCTTTAAAACACAGTATAGAAACCATTAAAGACATTAAAGACCAGAAAACTACGCACATACTGTAAGCATGACATCTTCGCTTGCACTAGACTAACACCCATTCTTTTTAGCAATTCCTATACATATGGTTTAAAAAAAAAAAGCAAAGTTCACAAACAAAAGTCTTGTCGTCGATCCCAGTTGTAAGAGCAACAAATAATAACTTGACATCTAGTTGATCATTTGGAAAAATGGCAGATTTTTTTGATGAATCATCTGCTGAACTGTATCGCAATCATCACAAATAGTGAAGAACCTATTGGAACCTGCATGGACCCAAGATTCTCACAGAAATCAGTCAAGTTTGGTGAAAGAAAAATCATGGTTTGAGGTTACATTCAGTATGGGGGTGTGAGAGATCTGCAGAGTGGATGGCAACATCAACAGAACATCAACAACTTCAGAACTGGCCAGCCCAGTCACCAGATATAAACATTATTAAGGATGTCTGGGGTAAGATAAAAGAAGAGGCATTGAAAATGAATCCAAAGTATCATGATGAACTCTGGGAGTCCTGCAAGAATGCTTTCTTTGCCATTCCAGATGACTTCATTAATAAATAAAGTCTGCCTTTCTGCCATTCTATGCCTTTCATATAAGCCATTTTTGATACCAAATGATTAACTAGAAGTCAAGTTATTATTTGCTGTTCCTAAAACTTGGATAGGTGACAAGACTTTTGTCAGGTTGTGTACAATAAATGCTCCAGAACAACAGCTATGAATGTAGAAGTCTGAAAATCACATTACAGATTATCAGACACAAGCAAGAGAAGTTCGTTCACGGTCCGTGTAGCTTTGTCAAAAGTGTTCCTAAAGTCAAAGCAAAACATAAAAGGAATAGCTGACCTAAAAAAATGATAACTCTATTATCGTTTGCTCACCTTCATGTTGTTCCAAATCTGTATGACCTACTTTACTTACACAAAAGAAGATATTCTGACAAAAAAGGAATCTGTGTTTTGTGGCTTTACAATGGATGTCTGTGTTGGTCTGAGACCGACTGACTTTCATTATATGGGAAAAAAACATTTGAAACACTTGTGTTGTACAGAATTGAAGTCATTGAATCATACATGATTGAAATGACTGATTTTACATTATTTTGGAGTTAAAAATGGCAGAATTTTTTCCATATTTTGTGATTCACAAGAGTTTTCTGTTTATTTGCATTGTTTTAAATTGCATTATGAGACGATGATCTCTGCTTTGACCACTTTTGATGTTGAAAATTCAACTCTACAGTTGAACAAAGTGACTTTTATTGACATTTTAAGTTGAAATAATATAATGTATAAAAAATAACACAGAGAAAGAGTCTGTTAAATAACAGAAAATGTACTGGTAGTTTATTACAAGAGTTTTGTAGCTAGGCATGGGCATGGTAAAATAACCTTGGATATAAATATCACAGTGTTGGTATTACTGCTCTAAAATATTTTCTTTTTAAATGTCTGGGTAAAAAACAAAACCTTTTGCCCTTTGTACAAAATATATTTTAATTTAAGAAACATTTATAATATTGCGGAGCAGTAAACATTTCAGGTTAAATAATTCAAGTGAATCATTAACTGCCTTCATTTGTTTCAAAAACACTGATTTATTTACAATTTAAAACGCCATCTTGGAAATCTTTTCTGCTGGAGATAATACTGTCCTAAAAAACAAAACAAAAAATCTTACTCATACCTTAGGAACGGTATAGCAGATAATTTAGACGGTTTTAAAACCTTGACATTTCCAAACTCCGGTATATATCTTGAACACAGATATCATCCCATGCTTAATTTTAGCATAACATACAACACCAACCCAGACAAAAAGGCACTTTAAATTGTTAAAAATCTTAATAAATGTCACTTTTTTTTTACTTTTTAAGTTTAAAATTTAATGGAAGAAAGATCAAGGTCCCATAATGCCTAAATAATTGAGGAAAAATAAAAACATAAATCACAAAATGTGGAAAACTGTTAATTTACGAATATTTTGTTGCAGTGTACAACTAAAAAATAAATAAATAAATAAATTCTTAATACTGAACAGTAATAAAACTGTAATATTGAATCTACCTTCATCAGCTGGTGAACATTAAAACACAGACATCCAATAAGAATCCATCCTTCTTTAAAGAGTTTGAGCATTTAAGCAGCAGAACTGCAGCACATGCTTATAATGAACAATGTTCTCATGCGCTGTTGATGCTAATAGGCCACATACACACGCTGCTGCCAAGTTCAGTTTGTTAGGTCACCTTTTAGTGCTTAATCCTATTCTGTGTACACACAGTTCAGTAATTTATGGAAGTGAAAAACACATTTAGCAATCCAATTATCTCCTGAAAAATGACAAATTCTTTCACAAAAATCCAACGCAGTATGAATTGTTAGTGACTTAGTTGAAGAGATATCAATGTGTCTTTACATTTAAAAAAAATAAAAGAAAGGATGTTTGATACTTTGCATGGTCTCCAAGGTTCACATAATCTTGGATCTGGACCATAAAAGCCTAAAAATGCTGTCTCCGAGTGTATGGAGGGCCAAAATGTAGTAAAAAAAAGGTGTCTCTAAATGAAAATATAATAGTGTGTACATGACCTGAGCTTTAACTAATTTGTGTTGCCAGATCTTCCTAGAAAAAAAGCTTAATAAAAACAAATGCCGAACTCTTGTCTGGGAAATGAGCCATATCAAAATATAAGTGCATCTGCCTGCTTTATTGATTCCATGAATCGCTTGTTTCAATTATAATAAGTGGACATGGCAACATTTCAAGTGCGCGATGTGCAAAGCGGCCATCAAAACAAACAAGACAAGATGCCTCTGTTGAAGGTGATTTAGCTCAAATGAACCACTGACCATAACAAAGCTGTGGGCGCTGTAATTGGGGATGAACTGATCAAGTTTTTATTTTTATTTATTTTAACCACCAATCTGAACAGGGTAGGTTATTATTACTCTTTTATTTCTGCATTTCAATAACCTTAATGTGTCTTAAAAATCAGTACAATTTGCTGACAGCAACATAGCCCTAAAATACATTAGGAAAATAAGTCCTTCATTGTTCTTCTAATTAACTGGTAACACAACTTTAGGTCACAATTCACTCTATTATCTACCGGTTTATTACCAGCCTTTTATTAAGATATGAATGTTTATTAGTAGTTGTTAAATATGATCTCATTCTGCATCCCTAATCCTATTTAAAATCTAAACCCAACTTCTACCTTACTAACTACAAATAAATAGTTAATTAGTAGTTCATTAAGCTAGTAGTGTTAGTTTAGGGTTTGGTAATACTGTGAATTGGGATTTCAGTAAACACTAGCATTGTGGACTAAACCTAAACAATGCTGCAGTTAAACTTTACCGCACCCAAACACAATACTTTGATCATAAAATGAAACTCATAATCCATAATCATATTAAAATATGTAGCAAGCACCTTTTCAATGGTAACAAACAAGAATGTACACACATTTATTGCATTATTATTACTCTACCCAAAATGTGCATTTGCTTGGATATCATGATGTTCACAGATCTTCATGAATGAACATCATGACTTTATTCTGAATTCCTCCTTATACTTCAAATTGCTGAGATCGACCAATGCAAATCTCTGCTCTGCATCCTCAGTGCTCCGTCTTTAGTGAAAATACCTAGATACCACAACTTTAGAAATAGAATAGTGTCAATTATCACAATTGTTAAGGGCATTTGTCGGTACCTAGATTTATAATTTAGGGAATTGATTGATGCATTCAAATGCTATTGTTAATCCTGAAACTTCATTTCGGTAACTGTATGGCTCACTTGGACCCTAAGCTGGTGCTGAAAATAATCAGATATCAGCTACTGTAAACAGTGGTAAATTCCCCCCAAAAGTGGGTTCAATCAAACTATACCATGCAGTGTAAAACATTACAAGTTCAACAGGTTTTGTAGCGCTCACATGTAATATTACTAAAATTAGATGTATTATTTTTATTAATGCATTTTAGGACCCAGATGTAAAATAATTTTTCTTTCTTTTTTTTGATTTCTCAGTGTTGATTGGCTGATGGCCATGTTTTTTTTTTTCATGTCATGCTACCTTAGAGAAACTGAATGGCAAATTTCAAGTTGATTGGACAAACGGTAGCTTAGATAGTGTTTTTCACTCTATATAAATTTATGATAACCGTGGCTGACACAAAAACACATCCACAATGGACAATGTTAACACAGAAAAAAATAAACTGAAATCTATTATTTTAACAATAGTCATTATTCTTGCTTATACACATTTTGTGTCGCATGTAGATATTTAAACCAAATAATAGGCAACAAATGTTAACAAGACCTTATGTTGAAATTTATATACATAATAATTAGCTTTCAGTGTAGTTATTATCATTTTAAAGTGGACAAAAATAACTTGAATGGTAAGATTAGACAAAGTTAGATTTAAAATTTTTTTTATTAGGTTCATCTTAGGTCAGACATTAAAATATACATAATATTGATACATATAGATATACGCACTGATACAATTCATATTTATAAATAAAAGGTAAAATACCACATTTATACACAAAGATATACAAACATGTCAAATTATTTCTCATTAAGAAAAACAAAATTAGATGTAAAAACTGTTAAGAGGGCGACGCGGTGGCGCAGTAGGTAGTGCTGTCACCTCACAGCAAGAAGGTCGCTGGTTCGAGCCTCGGCTCGGTCAGTTCTGTGTGGAGTTTGCATGTTCTCCCTGTGTTCACGTGGGTTTCCTCCGGGTGCTCCGGTTTCCCTCACAGTCCAAAGACATGTTGTACAGGTGAATTGGGTAGGCTAAATTATCCGTAGTGTAAGTGTGTGAATGAGAGTGTATGGATGTTTCACAGAAATGGGTTGCAGCTGGAAGGGCATCAGCTGCGTAAAACATATGCTGGATAAGTTGGCGGTTCATTCTGCTGTGGCGACCCCAGAGTAATTAAGAGACTAAGCCGAAAAGAAAATGAATGAATGAATGAACTCTTAAGTGTCTTACTAGAATTACAATCTCAATTCTGTAAAAAAAAAAAGTATACAAACGTTTGTTTGACATTTATAATGAAAAACTAAAATCTAGAGGCAACTAATATGACTTAATATAATCGCTAATGACACCGGCATAACCTCTACCAAAATATAGTCACACCAACAGGAAAGAAGGTAGCAAAATCAGACCATTCATAGTCCTTCAATGAGAACAAAACACAGATTTTTACCACACAGAACTACAAATCACCTCTATTTTTACACACAAACAACTTAACAATGATGACTGAAAGGACACACTAGCAGCTCACACAGTTGAGTGTCATATGGCCAGTGGAACTGTGTGGAATACTGTGGTCTGGCTCCAGCTATACGAACAAATGTGAACAGGGCCATATTAATTATAACACCATAACAACTGCTAACAAAAAGGCCAGCTGTATGTTTGTGTGTGTGTTAGACTGTGTGCATGTGTGCGTGTGTGTGTGTTCAGGACAGCCGACAGAAGAATTCATGCCCTGAACATTTGGACTTACAGATACAGTACATCAGTGTGAAAAGATAAGCATCAACATCAAAAACACACACACAAAATCCCCTACACCAACAACAAATGGGCAACAAGTGGGTCAAATTCCCCGCATTCCACCGCCCATCCCTTTAACGGTTTAATTGAATGTATATCAGATCATTGTGGTCCGAAGTGAACGAAAATAAAGCGAGACCACAAAGGAGTCTTTAAAAGCGCTCAGCCTTTATATGGACACACTGGTTTGTATAAATGCAGTGCGCTACTGATTATGGGGTATGATTTTTACGAGCTTCTATTTTCTCTCTCTCCGTCAGTGATAATATTGAAGAGGAAAAGGTTTCTGGACAGCAAAAGCACCACAGATGACCACAACAGACAACACACTTGACTTCTATAGATAGATGATTACTAAATAATCATAGTGAGTGAAAGTTTCACATGCAGTGAAACAGGTCAGTGAGAAGACGGATGCAAATATGATTTTTTTAAATATATACATGTATAATGATCTCGTTATGCCTACTGTATATGTACATTATGATCAAAAAGCTATTTAATGTTTACATCCACTGCAGTGTCTTTTTGTAGGTCGGATATGTCTTGTATGTAGCTATTTTCTCACAGATTATTGTTGCAGGATGTCAGTCTATAAAAAGTATAATAAAAATATTTTTTAAAAGCTATTTAAATATTGATATTTTTATCATTATATCCAATAAATGGATGGAAAGTGACAGTGAAATTGTTAAAAACATGTTAGGAAAAGGTCTTCTCTTATATATTAGGCGCAACCATTTGGGCATTTATAAATGTTATTTGTGCAGCAAATATTAAAATTATGAAACAGAAATGCAATAAATATGATGTTTATTCATTTGAATCAATCTCTCTGATTCATAGTGTTCTACTGTATTTTTGATTAAATAAATGCATCATTTGCTAACATAAGAGATTAAAACAAAACAAACAACCCTAAATTTCAAATGGTAGTACAATCCTTCCTGGAACACGCAAATTACTTCTGTTTAAATTATGAACATTTTAGGGGTCGTTTGCCAGCTGTGCAATTTAATCGAAATCGAATCGCGATTTCAAACATAGCTAAATCGCAAGTGGCTCCAACATGAAATTTGTTTGTATTATTTAATTTCCCCTGCCCAGAGCAAATGTGTGACTGCTGTCTCTGTGTGATAATTTTACTAGCCAATTGAGTGGGAACAATTGAGTGATGAATGTCTTGCTAAAAAGTCTAATGTAAGTATTGCCAGTGGCACTCAATCTATTAGCAAGCAACAACAAAGTACACTTTCAGAGGTGTTTCAGCCATGTTAGTTTGCTGAGGCCCAATCCCAATTCTACCCCTTAGCCCTTCCCCTTACCGTGAAGGAGTGGGTGTGTCCTAATTCTCTTTCGCTTAAAGGGGTAGGGATAAGGGGAAGGGGTGAATAGCCCTTTGAATAAAGATTTTTCAGGACCACACTCGAAACAAAGGGGTAAGAAATAGTTACACCTATGTAAGGCAGGAAAGTTACACCCGGAAGTAAGGAGATCCACAAATTAGTATTTTTTTGTCATTATTTACAAATTTTTAAAAGCCAAAAATAGCTTTTTAGTCAATTTCACCGATCAATGTGGACAAGTTGTTGTTTTTTAACAAAATACAGTAGTCAACATTTGAAGCTGTCCTAAAGGTATTGAACAACACCCATTCATGTTCTAGGACAATTTTGAAAAACTTCACTTTGAATTTTTACTGCTGTACTGTGCGCAAAAAAGGAAAACCTTACCATTTTTAGTACACCATCATCATGTAAATGCACCTTTAGAGAGCAATTTGTCGCCTGGCAAATTATTCTATTATAAAAAAAAAAAAAAAAAAAACATTGAAAGAAGGACCTGTGCCATCTATAAGTACCCCGGGTGGGCTGTTTAGATTTTGAGCCATAGCAAACCACCCAGAACACCTTAGCAACAGCACAGCAACAATGCTAAAAAACCTCTCTCCTTAGCAACCGCATAGGAATGCCTTGGCATCCATCCAAAACAGCCTGGCATCGTGATCAGCAAACACCATTCAAATCGATGCAAATCTCCAGTTTAAAAATCCACAAAAGAAACCAGAGATTTCTTAAATATAAAGACAGTCACACCTAAGATACTATTAAACGGACAATTCAAAATAAAAAAGGTCATGAACACACCTTCCACTCATTTTTCCATTAAACGCAAAAGAAGACATTTACATAAAACATGAGTTCCACATCATTGCCACTGATTTCCATGTTATTTTTTCTTGCTACAATGGGTTGTGAATGGCTACTTGTTTGCAGCAGTCTTCAAAATACAATCTTTTGTGTACAACAGAAAACAAAACCCTATGAAGGTTTGGAAAAGCACGGGAGTGAGTAATTGAATTTTTTGGGCTGAACTATTAATTTAATGGCAGATAGACAATGTGTCCTTGGGTAATATTAGAAAAAATGCACCCTTCGGCATCATATAAAAAGCAATGAGCTCATGCCTCGGTTTTGATCCAGAATCAAGGTGTCACAAGATTTCCATTGACGCTAACCTAAACTCAATTGACAAGCGCCTGAGGTCACACTTACACTGACAGCGCAGGAGTCTAGATTCAATAAGCAAATATTTTCTGATGTGCCATTACTTGCATACACTAAAAGTTTGTGTGCATGATCACAATTCACTGGAATCATCATCATCGCTGTGGATACTGACAAGCTTTGAATGTGAAAACAACACTTTTGGTGCGGGTCCAAGTGAGATTTGGGATTAATACATTTAAAAGTCGCCCCAAGTGACTGAGGCCAATCAGTGAAACTGTTACAAACCGTTGACCAACAAACAATACGCTTCTCACGGTCCAAGAGTGAAAAGAGGAGGAGGGGGGGAGTTCATGATCAAATTCAGGGTCACATTTCAACTCATGTCACTGAACTGTGGGAAGGTTTAACCTGTAACTGAATGTAGATGGGATTCAGATCTACACAGTAAATAAAAAAGAGACTATAACTATAAAAGAGACTTACTATAAGAACTTTTAAATGTAAGCTTTAAGGTTACTGCAATGTGTATTATAATTGTGAATAATAGTAGACTATATAAGTGTACTACAGAGAAAAAAGTGGAAATGAATGAAGTTTGTGATTAGTATGGGTCACAATAATTAACTACATTACTAGAAAAATACTTTACATTTAAAGCACATATTGGTTTCAAAGCTAACGTTAATTTCAGCTTTTAATAATACATTATTTAACCTGAGCTATTATGTGCTTATTTGTAGATTAATAGTAACTCATTTAACTAATGCATTTCTCATAGATAGTTAACACTATATACAATTAACTACTGGGACCTTATTTTTTGTGCAAATTGTATTGGTATTTTGTATTATTAATTATGCTTTTACTTTTGTAATGATATTTTTGTTAATTAAATATGCTGTTGGTGCCCTTTTAAATTTGAGAAAAATAATAGACAGACAGACAGATAGATGATAGATAGAACGATAGATAGATAGGTAGGTAGGTAGGTAGGTAGGTAGGTAGGTGGATGGATGGATGAATTGATGGATGGATGGATGGACAGACAGATAGAGGGATGGACGGAAGGACAGATAGATAGATGATAGATAGATGATAGATAGATAGATAGATAGATAGATAGATAGATAGATAGATAGATAGATAGATAGATAGATAGATGGATAGATAGATAGATGGATAGATAGATAGATAGGATCAAATGATAGACAGACAGACAGACAGACAGACAGACAGACAGATATATAGGTAGGTAGGTAGGTAGGTAGGTAGGTAGATAGATAGATAGATAGATAGATAGATAGATAGATAGATAGATAGATAGATAGATAGATAGATAGATAGATAGATAGATAGATAGATAGATAGATAGAGAGATAGATAGATAGAGAGATAGAGAGATAGAGAGATAGATAGATAGATAGATAGATAGATAGATAGATAGATAGATAGATAGATAGATAGATAGATAGATAGATAGATAAAACAATAGAACAATATTAAAAATGATATCAAGTACAACATGCAAAAACCCCACGACATCACAGATATCTGAAGCCCAGAGTTACCATAAAGTTAAGTTTCTGAGTATACTGTAAGTTACCCATAAAACCCCAAAAGGCAGTTCACACTGAACACAACCCCAACCTGACTCAATAGTTTTCCATTTGTATCTACAGTAGTCGAGTTTCCTACCTGTCAAGACTTTGAGCTGCAGCCAGAGTTTGGTAATGTCCTGACAGAGCAGGGACACTCGGTTGAGCTCCATCCCGCTCAGAGAGCACCTCCGCCGGTCCCCAGGTGCCTCTATCTCTGGGGCTTCATCCTTCTGCAGGACATTACTGAAGCTAAAGCGTCCGTCAGCGCACTTCACATATCCGCATCTCCCAACACACCAGCTCCAGCGGCATCAGGTTACACACACACACACACACACGCGCACACACACACACACGTGCAGGTGGACGCAGCAGACGGTTGAGTTAAACAGAGGAAAAGCCTCAGGGCACCCGCCTAAACCAGAACGCAATTCTGTAGCAACCTGAATGTGTGTATGTGTGTGTGTGGAAGAGAGGATAAGCTCTTACGTACGCAAACACTCACTCTCTAATCGTCCTGTCCTGCCACTAACAGGTTTGAGAGACGGGGGAGAGGGAGGGAGAGAGGGAGAGAGAGAGAGAGAGAGAGAGAGAGAGAGAGAGAGAGAGAGAGAGAGAGTTTTCTGTGTTAGTTACTCTGCCAGCTCCCTGTGGATTAATAATAGACACCCAATCAGAAAACTGAGGCCGGACCAAGGGGCGGAGCTGTCAAAGCACAGCTGTCTATATTACTGGATGAGCATCTAGGAAGAGACTCAGTCTATATTAAAGTGAGTAGGAACGAAGGATACTTCACATACAGTTGAACTTACAATTAATAGCCCGCCTGAATTATTAGCCCCCCCCTAATAACTTATTTATTTGATTTTTGTCATGTCGCCAGCACATATTATTTTACTGAATGTTTTTTAAGATACTTAAAATAAAAAAAAATTTAAAATAAAAAACATTTGACTTTAAAACAAATCAGACTTTCTTCAGAAGAAAATATATCAAAAGACATTCTGTAAAAAACTCCTTGTTCTGCTAAACATCATTTGGGAAATATTTAAATAATTAATAATAATTTTAAACTGTAGATGTGTAAAGTTACATTAGGGTATTTACATTCACCGGCCACTTTATTAGGTACACCTGTCCAACTGCTCAATAAAGCAAATTTCTAATCAGCCAATCACACGGCAGCAACTCAATAAAGTTAAGCATGTAGACATGCTCAAGACGATCTGTTGCAGTTCAAACTGAGCATCAGAATGAGGAAGAAATGTGATTTAAGTGACTTTGAACGTGGCATGGTGGTTAGCGCCAGACATGCTGGTCTAAGTATTTCAGACCCAAATTTCTGAGGAATATTTCCAGTACCTTGTTGAATCTCTGCCACGAAGTTGTGAATGCAAAAAAAGTGCCCAACCCTTTACTAGTAAGGGTAGATAGCTTTAGTTTATGTACAAAAATTCATGTTAATTTTAATAGTTATTTACGTTAGTAATGTTCACACACAATGTACAATTCATGCTATTAACAAACCATTAACTAAGACTTTTAGCTTAATAAATTACGAACTAGCTGCATATTAGTTAGTTGGATTTAGATATTCTAATTTAAAATAAGATCATACTATATATGCTTATAAACAGGTAATAGATTAATAATAGGCCAGTAATAAGCAAGTATTAAATTGTGTGAATTGTTACCTTAACTAAAGTGTTTCCATTAGTGTTTTTTACATATACACCATTAGGTCATAAAAGTATTATTATTATTATTATTATTAATATTAATAAATATATTTGTTATTACATAAAAACATTTATGACATTAAACATTAAAATTTATTAAATGAGCAATGCATTTGATACAGGATTCATTAAAATTTGTAAACATTAAGGACACTTGATTGTTACAGTAATTGTTATTGTCTTTATGAACCCATTAAATGCTATTACCAGATACAAATGTTTTCTGATTTTTAAAATGCATCAGTAATGTTGAATTGATTTACTATTAACTGTTATTAATAAAACACAGAAGCAAATTAGTTTAATGAAATTTTGTAAAGTGCCAAAAATATATTTAATAAATACCGAATAAGGAATAATTTTTGTACTCTGACCTGTGGACTACACAAACCCAGTTCAAGATCTTTTATATGAAAACACTTTAGTGTCAGGCAGATCAGCAACAATCCATAAGAGCAGAGTGAATGGAGCTGCAAGTCTGTATTCTCAACTCACAAAGATCCTGGGAAAAAGACGCACACACACACACAGACAAGTGCACACACACATAGGACCACCTGTCTGAGTCTGCTGCTGTGAATAAAACAGCTCTATAGTTCTGCAAAGCCTTTGATGGAACTCAAAACCCTTCAGCTTGAGAAAGAAAAAGCCATAAATGGAAACTAAATACATTTAGACACATCAAAACCAGCTTTTTATGCTTAAAAAAACAGCTCAACAAAACTACCAACCATAGAAAAGTAAAGCCAAGTTATCATTTAGTGTAAAACAGTGTGCACTCTGATGAAATCTAAAATGTACTCCCAACTAAAATAAACAAAAATCAGGGATTTTTTTTTTATTAATAACAATGTAATTAAATAATACAAATGTAAATAAATAAGGCTAAACAATGTTGCTGATATGCTTTGCTTATCGTTTTTTTTAATGTAGTCTTAATTTTCAACAATCATTGTAAAACTGAATACTATGCGGTTAATGAAATTTCATTAAAACATATGAAAGTTTAATGTACTAAAAAGGCTAAAGTAAACTGACCACAAACTTTGAAGCTGAACTTAAAGAATGCTAGAAGGATTTGCTTCTACTCTGTTTATGTAGATTGAATAAGGAAAATGTTGAAATCAATTTGAATTTCATGATATCGTGTTTTTGCACAAGTTTAACACAGGGAGTCTGTATACTTAGATTGTATACTAAAACTGTATACGGCAAGATCCAATATGTATGCAGGCAAAAACTGTGTTTTGCTGAGCCACATTAACACATGCAATTGTTAACTAATGATTAATCATAAAGATTTGAGTTAATCAAAAAAATATTTTGACCCACAAACTGAAAATCTACTCACCATTTACTCTCTCAAGTGTTTACCATAGGTTTCATTTTTCTGTTCAAGATATTAAAAAAAAATGTTAGAAACATGTTAAAATTGACTTCTATACAGTGGAAGTCAAAGGTTACAGGTTTGCAACATTTTTAGAGACCTAACAGGAATTGCTGCATTTATTATTATTATTATTAATGTTAATATTATTAATATTATTTTCTAGAATGAATCATGATTTTGAGAGTCTAAACATTCTTAAAACTTACAAAGCTTTGCACATGCACCAGAAGTGGCAAACATTTACATTTGTTATAGGCTTCAGAAGTGGGTGTGGAAAAATGGCTTGACAGCGCCACCTATGCACATTTAACAGACCCGATCTACGTTTCACGCAAATTTACGAAAATTGGCACACACACATCAAACATGACCAACAAAAAAGTCTCCTGGGGCGAAATCTCAAACCCAACAAGATATCAAATATTTCAAAATGTCTGGAGTGTGTTATCCTGGTAATTTTTTATTTTTGGTTAACTATCCCTTTAATTAGCTCAAACCTTTATAATTAAGAGATTAGAATCACCTGTGCACTGCCTCACTTGTTACAAAAAATGTAGCACAAAATGAAAATGTACAATTCGCCTAACTAACGAGTTGTTCTACTCATACAGTATGTTTTGAGTCATCTGTATTTATGAATATTTGCAGCGTGAGATATGCAAACAAAAAGGTGGATGTAGTGTATGGGCTCTCTGTCTGGATAATAAGCAATGGTGATTTTGTAGCCTGAAGGTCAGAGGTCAGATTCAGCAGGAGCACTTTATAAAAGCAGGTCAGGCTGTGGAGGATCTGGAAATCCCCTACTCTCTCTCTTCTCTTAGATCTTGTGTCCTGCTATATATATATACATACACACTCACTGCACGCTCATCTGTCATCAGTCACTCACACACTAGAGGTTAAGAGAATAAAAGCCGTCACTTTTAATGAAGACAACCATAAACACAATGTGCCTTTCTGTGTAACTCCACACGACTGAACTGCAGCCTCTGTGAAGATCAATAAAGACCAATAATAAAACAAATATAATAATTTGGACTGAAGAATAAAGATACATTTTATAGCTACAATTTTAATACATTTATGGTTTATATTATAGTACTTTACAGTCTATACAAGATACATGTTGTCATTTTATATCGCTTATAGTTTGTAAGATGATAAAAAACCTGTCAATTAATCAACCAAACCACCAACTAAATCAATCAACCAACCCACCAACCAATCAATTGATTAGCCAACCAATTAAACCCACCAACCAACCAATTAATTAACCAACCAACAACCCAATTAACCAACCAACCAACCAACCAATCCAATAACTAATTAACCAATCAACCACTCAAATAACTAACCAACCAACCAACCATTTAACCAACCAACCATTTAACCAACCAACCAACCAACCAACCAACCACTCACTCACTCACTCACTCACTCACTCACTCACTCACTCACTCACTCACTCACTCACTCACTCACTCATTTACAGACCAACCAACCAACAAACGAACGAACTAATAAATCAACTAATCAACCAATTAATCAATGTATCAACCAATTACTCAACCAACCAATTAACCAATGAATGAATGAATGAATCAATCAATCAATCAATCAATCAATCAATCAACAAACAAACTAAGATTAATCAACCAATCAACCAATTTATAAACCAACTAACACACAAAGCAATAAATCAATTAACCAATCAACCAACAAACCAATTAACTAACCAACCAACCAAATTAATTAACCAAACAACCAATTAATCAACTATCCAAGCAGTCAATTAAGTTATCAATCAACCAACCGACCAATCAATTAACCACCCACCAACCAATTAACCAACCAATTAACCAACCAACCAACCAAACAAACAACTAACCAACCAACCAATCAATTAACCAACAAACCAAAAACATTTATCAACCAATGAACCAATAAATCAATCAACTAATTAACTAACCAACCAACCAATCAACAAAAGAAACAATCAACCAATAAACCAATAAATTAATCAACCAATCAACCAAATAACAAACCAACAAACGAATGAACCAATAAATCGGTTAAAAAAACCAACCAAATCAACGATTTAACCAATTAATTAACCAATCACAATTAACTAAGCAATCAATTAATCAACCAATCAATCAACAAACACAATCAATCAATCAATCAACAATTTCTTTAATGAATTAATTTACAAATCATATAATAGTATTTAAATGCTTAAAATGTTTCATTATTAAACAATTAACACTTGCAAAAATTAAATACAGTATGTGAAACATGTACACATGGGTTTAATGCATGTATATTTAGAATTAATAAATCTTTTTTAATTGTCTCTGTAAAAATTTTGATTTGATGTTTCAACTAAAGCTTGCACAAAATGCTTAAATATCGTCTAACAATTGCATAGCAATAAATCAAACAAGGACTTAATTATTAATCAAATTAAACAAACAAACAAACAACTTTAATTACTATAAAATATTATTTAGTTTTCAGAAATAAGTC